>NW_027106674.1:1125047-1141345 GCF_000696795.3 Halyomorpha halys
AAATAGGGCTGCTCACAATCTTATAGTTATAACATTTAACATGGTAAAACATTTAACACAACATCATGAATACCCCTATTATGTTTAAATTACAATTTAATGATAAATGTAGGTATGTTATAAATGATAAAATAAACCCTATACTTACATCTTGCATAAATTTCTTACAGACTGGCCTAATATCCTTACTGAGAGTAGCACTAAACATCATAACTTGCTTACTATGAGGTGTATTTCTAAAAATTTCTTGAACATCACGTCTCATGTCTATAAATTAATTCCATTGTATAGTTAGTAAAATAATAATGAATTAATTGTATGTGTATTAATAGGGAAGCAAAAAAAATAGCATTTATTACACCTAATAGTTACATAATTGAACATATTATGAAATATTGGTAAATTTGGCCCTTTTAGGACTAAACTAAGCATCAAATAAGTAAAATCCCATTTTAAAGGTGATAGGAAACTGATCATATAAACTATAAAAATTATTTTGTCATGGCATTGTCATTGTAATATCAGAGTTTGTGTGATAGTTGACAGTATTAATAAAAATGTGCAGTATGTGTGACAGATAACTATCCCATTTAGACAGTGAACTGTAGCACTGTCTGTGAAATCACATTTAGACAGTAAACTAAATACCAAATTTTATATTATTTGTAACTTAATTCACCAAATTGAGCTAACAGTGAAGTTAGGTTTACTGTTAGCATTATAACAAGCACTGTCATACTATCTCACTGTTATAGTATAACCATAACAAGAAACCATCATGTGGAAATGGACCTTCAATAGCTTTAACAACCATAAGTTAGGAAAAGGAAAATGTCATGCATTATTGTAGATTTTTGTTCATTTCAACTAGTTGTAAGAATAGTACAAGGGTCCAAGAAGAGAAAAAAGTCAGTTATTTTACCCCAATTTTTGATTACTTTAAAGAAAATTAGGCATAATTACTAGTCAAAATTGATGAGTCTGTAAAGTATAGTTAAGGGGAATAAAAAATAGTGGCTGTTTCAAAATGTTAAAAAAATAAAATAAATAATTTTTCATTTGAAAACTACCTACAATACTAGAAAACCTGATAGAATATCACTTAAAGTAGAGTAAATTTACAAAAATTTGGAATCAAACAGATCTGTTTACATTACATAGTTCCTGAGATACAGTTTTTTTTTTTTTTTACACTCCATAAAAAATATAGGAGCCCTTAACAGAGCTGTTTATATTCAATAGTTTCCAACATACAGTTTATTAAAAACCAACATCCCATAAAAAAATGTACTGAAAAATCAGTAATTAATAAATTTGTTGTGAAAAATCTATATCTCAGGAACCATGAGATGTACAGATGTCTATTACCACTCAAATTAAAGCTAGTTTTCATAATATTTGCTAATATAAATTCTAGTTAATATACCTCTTAAATTTTGTTCCTTGAATATACTTTTACAGTCTTTCATTACATGGATTAATGGTTAATAACAGATATGACTTACCTAACTGCTCAAGCATTTTGTCACACTCATCTAACACAAAATGTTTCAGGTTTTTCAAATTAAGTTTTTTATTCTTCACTAAAGCTAAAATACGTCCTGGTGTACCAACTACGATGTGAGGACAGTTATTTTTTAAAACTTCTTCATCCTTCTGAATAGGTAAACCACCAAAAAACACAGCGACCTATCAAAATGATAAAGAAAAGTTTAATACAAATAATATTATATCATGCAAACAATCTAAGAACTAATGAAGCTTTTATCTTTTAACTTAAAGGTAAACAGCACAAGCAAACTGGGACCAGTTTCATAATGAAAGCAAATAGTATTAATCCATAAATACATCGACTATAAAGTACAACCACTAATACACTTTGTTTAATGATAGGGGCGACTATTAGTGATATTATATGAGTTTAAAAGTAATAGCTTATCTGCAGAATTGTATGTCAGTGAAATTGTACCAAATACAAACTACGAGATTAATAATATTAGTTTGTACTTTATTATGAAACAGGGCCCTGATGTTATCTAATTACACAATTATTCTAAAACAGGAAAACACATTTCTTAACAGTTAAATTAAATACTTTAATAGATAATAGACTCAAACAAACTGGATTAAACTAACTTTCAAAGATCAATTTTAAAGGTTTCAACACTTAAACTGGCAAGCTTCTATTTTAAACTTCTTTTTTTCTATATAGTTAAATTCTAGTTATTTAAACTTCACAATAAGAATTCTACAGGTAGTAAAGGAAAGAAATCTTTTATCTTTCGAGTGTTCACAAAAATGTTCCACCGAACAATATATGCGGCTTCTACTGAAAAATACCCAAATTTATAGAGATATTTACAATAAAGCGTTAAATAGAAATATGTCTAACACACAAGACATCTCGATCATCTCACAATTAGTTTAATACAGGGTAAATTTCATCGATTATGAACATTCTCCACTAGTTTTGCAAATATTACAAAAATTAACTAATGCTGAATTCAATTGAAATAATAATACAATATAAGATTTTTAAAACATTTGAGAAAGAATATAAATAGCCAATAGTAGTTTATCAGAAATAAGTTTTGTAGCAGTTAAGAGCCCATGCTAAATTATTAATTTCTTATAATTAGAGACCAGATTAATTTAAAATTAAAAAAAAAAATTGAAATAGACAGTGTTGGCTATTGTAAATGGCCTGCATTAGGGAACAAAAATAAAAATAACTAAAGCATCACATTATGTTCATCAAAACAACCTTGTAAATGTATCGCACTCACCTTAATGTTTGGCATATATTTTGAAAAACGTTCATATTCTTTGCTAATTTGAAATGCCAATTCTCTGGTATGGCACATGACCAAAACTGTCACTTGATTTTCAGTCAACTCCATTTGTTGAAGGGTGGCTAATACAAACACAGCAGTTTTACCCATTCCAGATTTAGCTTGGCAAAGTATATCCATACCAAGAACTGCTTGAGGTATGCACTCATGTTGAACTATAACATAATATGGAAACAAATTCCAACATCAAGAAGAACTTATTATCACATAACAGATCATCACTATGAAATATAACCAACCTTCAGAAGGATGCTCAAAACCACAATCAACTATTGCTCTTAAAATTTCAGGCTTTAAAAGAAAATCTCTAAAACCTGAACTATGAATTGATACATAAGCTCCCTTCACATCTTTGCGGGGAGCAGTATCTCCTGAACCTTCAACAATAGGTTGTTCTGTCTGTTCTTCATCTTCATAATCCAACAAATCATCATTATCAGCCATGCTTTAAAATTAGCTGAAAAACAATATAAAGTGATAGCATAATTAGATGAAGTGTCATCACAATGAAAATAAGCTAATCAAAAACATAGGAACATTAGTATACCATTTTTTACAATCTTAATAGAAAGGTATTGCATAAAGCTATACCAACCACAATAACATTCATGAAAACATTTATTAAAAAAATAAACCTTCATTACTTTTTTCCAAAACTGCACTAACGTAAAACACTATGGTGCTAACTATAACTTAAATTTATTTTTGATCATTAAATTAGACTAACATGAACTTGTGAAGCAGAAAAACCTCAAACATCCATTCATTCCTTATACAAATAATCACTCATGCCGGCAATTCGAAAACCGAGAAAAAACAAAAAGTAAGAAAACAGCACGTTAATAATATCAAATTCTATGCCGATATAAAATCACTGGACATAATTAACACATTAAAAAACATCACTTACCCAAAGCCAATGACGGGAAAACAGACGATTCTTCAAAGCAACGCTTCGCCACGAGAAACTAATATGGAAGCTTAGTACAACAGCTTGTGAAGAACCAAGTACATTATACACGAATGTAATGTAGCTAGGAAACGCAAACCAAACTGAAATTATTAAGTTTATTAAAGTTAGGAGTAAATAAAATTATTTAAATCCAAAATACTTCCAAAAAAATTATGTTTAAAAATGGGTTGTAATTAAGAATCGATTTCCATCTTCAATTCAGCAGTGAACGTCTTTTTAAAATTACTTAGCCTTCTAGTAGTGTTTCGTTTAGACACGTATGTGTACACTAATTCAAATAAGTTAATTATATGGGTTCTTTTACAATAAATTTAGTTCTAGTTATAACATGAATTATCAGAAATGATTAATATTTTGAAAATACAGATGTGAGCTTATCATCAACTAAGTATATGTGATGTGCATCATTTTTTTTTTTTTTTTTTTGCCATTATACTTATCCACTTGATAATTTCCTCTCGAGTTATACCTAGAGGTGCGAAGGCAACTTACCACACATATACAAACTCTTGGTAATACAGCTTGTTTTGCTCGTTTAGTAGCTGAGGGAAAGCATCTTCTTAGAGGGCCTAGAAACAGGTTCTCCTTAATAATTTGCCCTGTAATGCCCCTAGTCCAGGATGGTGCGCTTAGCAGTCTCCAGGTACCACTAGGGCATAAGAGATCTTAACCATTTCACGGCCATGAATATTGGCTCGAAAGCTACTAAGCTTCGTGAGGAATTGTGAGAGCCAGTAGTCCGGGAAGACCCACTTCGCTTCTAATCTCAATTTAACGAAAGGGAAGTACTTCTTCAAGTCAAGGAAGCACCTTTTGGGTCTATCACCCAGCGCTTGTTCCACCCTTTTGTTGTATCCTCTCAGATGATGAGTTTCCATTTGTTTGAGACCACGCCAATCACATAATTGACTTCGTTAATCTTCGCTCGAATATTTACAGGCACGTCTGCCAAGCTCTCTTTCTTGAAATTATTGTTCATCATGTCTTCCTGCAAGAGGAGGTCGAGTGGCACCTTTCTTGAACTTATTTCTCATCATGTCTTCCAGCAGGAGAAGGTCGAGTGATATCTTTCTTGAATTTATTCTTCATTATATCTCCCTGCAGCAGAAGGTTGAGTGATACCTGTCCCACCAAGACCTGCACCGCCTCATGTGACACACTTCGGTATGTCCTGTTTCTTTAAAATAAAGACATCCACTGGATTTCCAAAAACCTGCTCCTCTACATAAGTTGTCAAAATAGTGTTAATAAACTTTTGTGCATTAAAATCTCTTAAGTAAATTGTTTCAACACAATTTCCGCTGTTAGAAGTACGCTCTAAAATTTAAAATTTCCCATCTTTTTTTTTTTTTTACAAAATTTTGCAGGGAGTGAAACCACCTCTCTAACATTCCCTATGAAGAAGTCCTTACTTTATACAACCATTTATTAATTTGTACCTAACTAACATGGGTCAGTAAAATATTGTAATTTGTTTAGATTGTGCACCTATAATCGACCACAATTTTTACAATATTGACATTATCAATATGGGAATGATTACACTCTATTCAGGAATATAATAAACAATTTTCACTAGATTTGTTTTGAGGTAATTATTTTTTTAAATACAGTATCCTTATTTCTTTTACCCCACGAGAAAGGAATAATCCCCGAAATTTTGACGGACTCGGCAGAACTCAGCTCTTATTACCAAAACGAAGTTATGACAAACGAGTACCTCAACTTTGAAAACCAAATCCAGAATATAGCTTCCTCACTATTTATATTCTTCTTTTAAACCCTAATTTTCTTTTCTAACAATAACTTTTCTGGAAATTTTCTTTTTTTAATATGTATCTACCAGACACGCAATTGTCTACATTCCAAGACCTACGGTTCACCATTTAAGACAAACCCATCCACAAGCTTCGGCATATCTGAGTTCGGCTTAGCCAACATGTAGAGGCCCTTTTATATAGAAAAATCCGTTATCGCATGCTTAAGAGACATTAGTTAATGGAATCTGATGACACTGAAATAGCACCGAGTAGGTATACAACCACACAACCACTGAAAATTCCATCACAATCAGATTTAAATGTGTTCCTCGGTGTCTAAAACGTGAATTGTTTTTTTTATTCTAAATCGAGATCTTAGAGCTTTATTTTCTAAATATTTAAAGTAAAGCTTCGAAAGTCATATAAAACTGTAGATCCGTCTGGCTGATAGCCTTTGGACTAGATATATCCATTTGATTCGACATCAAAACTTGTACTACTACCAGCTGTTCTACTAGGAACAGTTATTTGGTTGTGAAACTCAACCTCATCGCCCTCCTATTCTTTTCATTATTATCGGATTCCAATCATTATTTATCTAGTATTTTTTTTTTACTCTTTATCCTTAGGAACTTTAATGAACTTAATAAACGAAAAAACATTAGTACCTGAATGTCAAATTTTGAACAGTTCTTAATCTTACTCCCTTAAGTCTTCATTAAAACCGTTTAATTTTCTTTCTCGCGTATGGTTTGTTGTCTTGACCGGTACGTTCATTTGATGTGAAAACTTTTTTTCTAATCAGTCCAGTCTTTTTGCAATAGACATCATGAGTGTTTCGCATGTATAGACCGTAATCAAAAATTTAATTTGATGATTTTGAAATTTTAGCCATGAAAATAAAGCTTTTTTTGGAATCACAATAATGTGTCTGTGAAAAATAAAAATGTCCTAATGCCAGTATGAGTGACATGTTTGTTCATCTTTCTTCCGTACATAATCTCATTCCTAAGGTGTGTTTTTGACGGATAACAAGAAGAACAGTTCTGTAAAAGTTCATTGTTGGACAAGAGATGGAAAACTAAGAGGTTAATCCTAGTTGAACCGGGAATAGTTTATGTATAAACTTTTAAATAATGTGGTAAATAACTACATTAAATAAATGTAAGTACACCGTTATTAATTTTTAAAAATAAAATTACCATCTCAGTTCCCTAAATTTCATTCTGAAGGACTTAGAGAAAGACAATTTAGATAAATTTTAACTTCATGATGTAATGACAATCTTTGACAACTCCTTTATTATCGGATAGCTTCACTTTTAATTATAATAATTAGCACATAGAAGGTGTTCCCTACTCTTCAAACAATGTGTGGTAATGTCTTATGTGTTGTAGTTCTTTGTACTGAGCGTAATATTGTAGCCTTTCCTTAGGTTCCTTAGATGTCAAAAAGAATTTGAGAGTCGCCTTTAGCTGTTTCATATACTTAGAATGATATCTTTGTATTTTTCAATTAATGTTGTGATTCTCTGTATCTAAAAAAAATAAATACTTTCAAAGATGAAAAGTATTTTATTTAGATTTTACAGTAATCTATTAAATCATAAATATAGGAATCCATTTAGTTTAAACAGTAGATTATTTTCATCCGAAATTAGTGTATTGGTAAACTTAATAACTGTACCTTAAAAAAATCCTGAACTGAATTTTATTATTAATTTCTATATTTCGATTGAAGAATTAATTCATTCCTAGATAGAACCAGTAGTGAAGAGTAATTATCAGAGAACTCATACATGTGGTGAATTGAACTCTTCTCATGTTGGACAGAATGTTACATTGTGTGGCTGGCTTGAATTTCAAAGACTAGACCGTTTTGCAGTTTTAAGAGATGGTTATGGGTCCACACAAGTAATTGTTCCTGAAAATGTAAGATGGTCACTTTTAACTTCTTGTTATACAATAACTTAACCAATTATGTAAATTTTACTTATAACTAAGTTTCTTATGGAGTTTTAAATGTACATTTCTTGACTACATTCTAGTTTTAAATTTTACGTTACTTTACTAAGATACTTGTTTACATAGCTATCTTATTTTTAACTTATAACCTGATAAACTATGCAGAAAAGAACAAGCTGCATGAAATCTTAGGTTTGAAAATAGTAATATGTCAACATTTTATAGCCAGTTATTATTAATTGGTTAAATAAAATCAGATTGCCAATTTTATAGTTATTTGGTGAAATCCACAGCAAAAACTTGATTCTGTTGTATTGACTATTGATAGCTTTGTTATTTTTTAGATGAATTCTTATTGAGAAGAAAATATAAAGGAAAATTTATTTTTATCCTAAAATATACTCATATCCAATGAATTAAATTAATTTCACTGTGAACATCAAACTTCAAAATTCCATGCATAATTGCTATTAGGTCTATGATCTAAAAATCTCAAATTCAGATTTCTTGCATAAAATAATTCACCATGCTGTTGCAAATTGAATTTTCCTAGAAAATTTACATTAATTTTGATCTTTAGATCCTCATTTGCCAACTTGTTCAGTGGTCATTAATGCTGTTTATCTAATTACTTATTTGTCCCATATTTTTGCTTAGCTTATTTTCAGATTTAGGTTTCTTGTATGAAATAATTAACCATGCTGGTGCAACTTAAATTTTGTCAGAAAATTGACAAAATTAATCTTGATCTTTAGCTCCTCATTTACCCACTTCTAAAGTACTCTTACATTAATTCTGTATATCTACTTACTTATCTGTCCCATATTTTTACATAGCTTATTCTCCAAACTACTGTAAGTGATTTAGAATTAATGGATTGTAAAACCATACAGCACCTGTTTCTTCTTGAATTGAATTTTATTTTTGTCAGAGATAATGGTTTTAGCAAGAATATTCTTCTTGTACAATTGATTCATGGAAAACCATTAGTTTATTAGATCTTTGGATGATTTCTGTTTTGCCTTTGTAAATACATTCTCCTCATAGTCTTTCTTCTATTAGCTGGTCACAAACTATGTTTAACTTTTTCTCTTATGAATTACTGCTGTTAAGGAATCTTCTTTTCCGATAGTGAGACATCTTTTCGATTTGTCATTTCTCACCTTTATGTTGTCATATTGTTCAGAACTAAGAAGAAGCTAAGGTTATTTATTAGGAAAAGAAGACTTAAAAATCAGACATGTGTTATTATTTTTTATTTTATTTCTAATTGATTATTAATTTCAACTTAGTAATCTCAAATTTTTTCTGCTGAGACCTCTATTTGGCTAGACTAGATTCTCTTTTATAATTGTACTTGCACACAATTCAAAACGAAATTCACAAAATGGCAGAAATGCCTCCTTTGGCATTGGAAAAAAACAATTAAAAAAAAAGGACCCGAACAAAAAAATCATTACATCTTGTTTGATCAGGTATTATACAGGGATTAATGAATCAATAAATGGTGCTATTAAAAAAGAAAAAAAAATATATTAATTTTCTTTTTTTTTATACTTCTAGAAAATAATTGAGGTCACAAAGATGAAATTCGTAATTAGCCCCTTGAAAAAACTTAAATATTCAAATTTTCTGGATTCCTCCAAAACTTTTCACTGTTATTTCTTCTGAGTGGGTCCTCATTTGATTGAACCCTATTAAAACTACTAGGAGTTGCTCCTAAATGATTTCATTTACTGTTTCTTAATTAAGATAGATCGAAAACCATCAACCTCTACTAAATTCCATTTCATCCGATGGAAAAAATACTAATGTTGTGAGTTTTTTAGCAAATATGTTTTTTATATTTCCAGATATAATTGGAGAATTGAATTTAATATATTTAATACACTATTAAACATATTATTCTTTCGTGATATTATTCTTCCATCACATTCAAGTCCAGGATTCTTATCTTAAGGATTAGGACTGTAATATATATCTATCTATCAGTAGGTCCTATAACCCTGCGTTGGGTCCTGGCCTCTTCTATGAGCCTCTGCCATTCTGCTCGGTTTTGGGCTGCTGCCTTCCAATTTCATACTCCAAGCAGGTCTCGTGCATCTTGTACCACTCCATCCATCCACCGGAGCTTGTGCTGTCCGACTCATTTTGGACAATGGATTTCTTCTTCCATGACTCTTTTAGGCATTTCGCTGGGACTCATCCGTGCAACATGTCCTGTCCACCCAAGGCGTCCCAGCCTAACAAAGGTCATAATATCTATATCCTGGAGCAGCTCATAGAGTTCCTTATTTCTTCTTCTTCCCCAGCCTTCCTCATCCCTTACCGGCTCATAGATTCTTCGAAGGATCTTCCTCTAGAAGACCAATAGATAATTTCTATCCTGTGTGGATGGGTCCATGTCTGGGAGGCATATGTTAGGACAGGCCTAATTAGAGTTTGTTTTAACAGACCAAAATAGCATCGGTTAGCCGCTGTGATCCTTCGCTTTATTTCAGTGGAAACATTTGTTGCTGTGACCTGAGATCCAAGGTAAAGAAACTCCTCCACTCAAAGATACAGCTTCCTACGACAACCTGTCTCTCCTGGGATCTGGCTCCTCCGGTGTACATATATTTCGTTTTGTTTTCATTAATAGCCAGACCCATGCGTGCGGCAGGTCTCTGCAGGTTCAAGAAAGACTCGGTAAGCGCAGTAAAAGATCACACCACTACATCAAGATCATCCGCATAACCTAGCAGTTGGACCAATCTGTTGAATATGGTGCCATTATTCTGGATATCTGATTCTCTCACTACTTTTTCCAGGATCAAATTAAACAGGAGGCATGCTAGAGCATCTCCTTGCCTTAGTCCTTTATTTGAGTCAAATTCAGAAGAGTGTTAAGACTGTATGCGGACCCTGCACCTAACATCTCTCATAGTCATTTTTATAAGGTGTATAAGCTTTGAAGGAACCTTCATATCTGTGAGTGTCTCGTATAACATAGGGTGCTTGATACTGTCATATGCGTTCCTGAAATCCAGGAACAAGTGGTGGGTAGGGCTCTGATGTTCATGGGCCCTTTCCATGATTAGTCTGAGGTTATGAATTTAGTCCACCGTAGATTTCTCTCTCCTGAAGCCAGTCTGGTACTACCCGATTTGTTGTTCTGTATGCGGGATCTTTGGAAGAGGATATTGGAGAATACTTTGTAAACACAGGGGAGCAACGATATCCCTCTGTAATTAGAACATTCCAATTGTTCTCCTTTTTTATGAAGAGGGCATTACAAAGCACTGCTCCATTGCTGAGGCATCTTCTCTTGAACCCATATCTCGAGGATCAAGTCATGAAGTGTCGTGTGCAGTTCCTCTCCACCATATTTAAACAATTCTGCCAGCAATCCACCCTCGCCTGGTGCCTTATGGTTCTTCATTTTCTGAATAGCATCTACAACATCTTCTTGATCTGGTGGCTCAATATCCTCTTTATCTTCTTCTTCATTTTCGTCTCAGATCTCAGGGTCCAATCGACAATGTATCTTACCAACGTCGACGAGGCCAGAGTCATATCTATTCAGCTTTCTCCCATTGGTCTAAAAAAAGTTGGACCATTGGAGGGATTGTTTATAACGACAAGCTGGCTTCTCACAATAAACTCCCCGAGCTTAGCACCCCTTCTATCAGTTCAATTGGATCCCCAGACCGTGTTCCAAGAGTTGGTATCCGAGCAGATGATCATCTTTCTATTGCTAGCGGTGATCGCTTCCATGGCGGAGATGCTTTCTTCTATCACGTTTCCTTCAGGTATGTATTGAGATACTAGAGTAAAAACGACGCTACCCCACCTGATGTAGCATGCCGCACAATCCGCCATGGTGTACTATCTCAGATCCATCACGTCAAGATTGGAGTTGTTAACTATAATAGCAGCCCTGTGCCTCCTCTCTTTTCAGCCCAGGGCTATAATTCTTGACGTGAGGCCAAACCCCGCGACCGAATTCCCACGGCAGGTCGGTTCCTGGACCGCCAGGGCATCATAGCGTTGTGCGAGATCTTTCAGCTCATTCATCACAGGATGCCGACGGCCCATGTTGAGCTGGAAGATGGTGATTTTATTCATAGAAAGTCGATTTCGCCACTTATTGGGCCCACTTAAAGTGCACTTGACACTCTCGGCTACCCGATTTTTCCTTCCTTTGATTCAAGGGTGCATTTGCTCGCACACAGTTAATACAGTTCGGGGCAGCCTGGGCCTTTTTCTTTGGACATTCCTTTAGTACATGGCTACTTGCTGCACACCATATACAAACCACAGCTTCCTCCTCTGTCGCGAAGTTCTTGCCACCTAATACCTTTGATAGGTTGAGAACTGTCATCCAAGAGAGCAGAACCCGACTTGGTCGTACGGATGATTGCTGCTTTCACGCCCATTTCTGTTATGGACGGTAATCCATTTTTTATATCAACTGCGGTTTTACTGGCCCCACTGATAGTGACGTAAGTTGGCTTCGGATTCTGGGTAGTCTTAAAGGTTTAACAATCTCTGCCATGGTCTTGGGTTTTGTATGCGCCGCAAAATCGTTCAGCGGAACCTGCTCGGATTGAGCTTGCTCAGTTATTGGTTTTATTCCGTCAGCTGAAGCTGATTGTTTAGCTTTCTTCTTATTTATTTTCCTTTTGACCTAAGTGAAAGGCGTAGGATCAAATAAAATATCACTCGGGTCTTCAGCCGCTGGTTCTTTTATTTCGCTCGGTTGTTCTACAGCTACAAGTCGCTGGTTGTGTTGAGAATCGTTCCATGAGTTTTGTCATAGACTGCTCAACAATAATCTGGGTAATCATTGCATGGAGAGTCGGAGAAGAGAGCGTCTCTTTTACAGCTCTTTGGACAATGGTAGAAACTTACTGTTTATGTAGTTCTGAACCTTTGTACTAACGTTCCTGTCAGTATTTTTAACATAAACTTGCAATTTTTCCTGGATTAATTTCGCTTTCTGGAGTTCAGAATTACATCCAGCCCCTTCAGATACTGCAGAAATATCTACTTGAGAACCTTTCCTAGCACATTTGACATTAGACCTTAATAGCTTTAAAGATGTTCCTTCTTCAGTTTCTCTCGCCTCCATCTCTTCGATAATAGGCCTAACCTCAACCATTTGGTCACTGATTTTCACAGTGTTCTTTTTCACTCATTAATCACAAAATTTCACACTGGTCCAAACTCGCGGGCTTAAAACTCAAATTGTTATAACTAACCCTACTATAACCAAATAAATAAAATAAATAACCCGTAATAAACGCTTATTGGAAAGAGCACCAAGCTATGTCGATAATCTTCGTCGTGTCGGGTCTGATAAGAAATACCGAAGTTCAGAGGGCACCGACTCAAGCTGAGTAAACAAGAACGCACATCAAAGGAAAAGGAAAAACACAGCTCACCAACCTCTTTGGCTGCTGGTACACGACTGTCCTCTTGTCCATCTCAAGAAGTGTATTACTTCTTTTTGTGCAGGAGCCTTTGAACATGAGGAACATCTTTTCTGTTTCTGCCTTCTGGTGTTCCTCAAGAATAACTCAGCCTTGCCCTCAGCAATTGCTTTAATGCGTCTCTTTGCATGGCTAGGACTAACACCGCATATGGGATTGGTTGTAAAGGGAGCATGCTCAGATCCCTTTCTGACATGTCAATCCGTTATCTCATTGCCTTTAATACCCTTCAACACACATCTTGTTGGCAAAAGAAGGAGAGTTCAGATAAGTCTTACACTCTTCCACCAGTTTGGAGCGGCTTATATAATTACCAAGTACAAAAATGCCCGCCTCATAGTCAGCCAAGATCGTGATGAGATTATCCCTCCTACCCTCTTCTTAGGTTCTGGGGATAGACATTGATTGCAAACACATCAGCCTGAAAGACCCTGGTATGTAATGTGCAATGAATGCGTATTGTCTGAGGCCTTCTGATATTAGCATCTCATCTCTCAAATTAGTTCCTAGATGGATTAGACTTAGACCCCTATTGCTGTATAAAACATCGTACACAACGGTATTTAATTTTTAGAAAGAAACTATTCGAATGACTTTTCAGTAATTAAGCATAATTACATTTTTCGTGTTTTCAGAGAATAAAACAAAATAGAAACCAGCAAAGTGATGCAACGTTTAATGTTTTAAGAGATTTCAGAAAATAAAAATTCAGATTTCATACGCATTTACTAATTTCGGATATTTACCGTCCATTTTCAAATTAAATCACCATTATAAAACTAATCGTCCGATTCTCGAAAAATGATAACCTTTATGAAATTATTAATTATTGTTTGCATTTGAAATAATAGATATCCTTGACTCCTGTAGAAAAATGGCGTTGTCAATCCTGTCCCATGCAATAAGCTTATACCATATTATTACCTTCTTCTGTTTCGAAGCTTCATTAATCAATTAATAAAAATATTATTTAAAATACCAACTATAATTAATGATTTAATAAGGTTATCATCCTTAGTCTTATGATGGTGATTGGTTAATGTCCATAATGTTGTCCAATTATTTCTTTTTTCTTTTGAAATTACCTTATTGAAGACTCCGTAACCTTTCAAATGAGAGAGTACTTAGTTATTGCTAAATATTTATTATGAACAAAAATTAAATGTGAAAAATTTGTTTTTAATGTTAAAAAAAATGACAGGATTGACAAATATCGAATAATTAAATGAAATAAAAACAAAGGAGTATGGTACTTAATGGTATTTAAATGTATTATAGAGAACTTTTATTTAAAAAAAAAAAAATAAATCAGATAGAACGGAAAATTATTTTGACAATATTATCAAGAAGACTTTCATCTGACAAGTCGCCATGGTAGATGTAGGTTAATGTGACAGTCGCAGTTGGTGCAAAACTGAATTGAAGTAATCGTGACATTTTGCCATGTTTATTGTTGCATATCGTGCGGCAGCACTCGAACTTGTAAATTCAGATTTTTATCACAATATTCCTCCTCTGATCTTAATCAGAATAATAAATTGAATATGATTTACGCTGGTCAATCATAAGATTATTGATCGTGAAAGGGCACCTGCCCTGTGTCAAAATTATGAAACAGAAATTTACTGTACATCTTTTATTTATTTCATTACAATTTGATAATATATATTACCAATACAAAACACACAAAAAAAACTAAAGACAAACTAACCTATACACAAAAATGAAAACTAAAAAAATACACTTTTCATCAACTAAAATTAACACTTGAACTATTTAAAAACTAATAAAACTTGTCACTCCGTTCTTCTCACCATACAACTTAGAAACACTAACGATAAAACTTTTGCATGCAAAAAAAAACTTTTACATAGATGAGAAAACTCCAGATCCTATTGATTATTCATTATGGGGAACTTGAGTTGTTCTATGTGGACCGTCCTTCGTTTTTTTGGTTCTTTAATACTCTATTGTACTACGGTACTAATACGGTATTACTACTATATTATGCTCTCTAATTATAATCACCCTGAAAGGCCCCTCGTACCTTTGCGGCTCCTTACCCCTGTTAGACCCCACTCTACGGTAAACCACTGTCCCTATACCAATTTTCCCCACAATGTCGCGCCACGCGTTTGGCTTTTTCCTTTTCGATTCTCTCTCTCACCTTGTCCCACGTTTTTCTCAGTGCCATCCCGTACTCCATAGAACTGGAACCATAAACGCAGCGCTCCCAATACCGCCTCGGGCGATCTTTCTCGAATCTGGTGTGCCATGGCCACTTTGCTAAAGAGGTCAATCACCGTAACCCACTTATAGCCTCTCCAGGTGAAAGTGTCTATTTGTAATTCTACTAACGGTGTGTTCGCCGTCGGTGTCTCCTCTTGTGTCGCCTTAGGTGGGTGTCGGTCGTATTTGGTGCTGAGGCACGCTTCACAGTTTCCGATTATCTCCTGAATCGTTTTCCGCATATTCCACCAGAAATATTTCCGTCGCAGATCTTGGTAGGTCTCATTCAAGCCTCGGTGATTGGTCTTCCCCTGGTGGTATGCCAAGGTGACCTCCCTCTGTTGATCTCTGTCCTGAACGGTTTCCACCATTATTAGGCAACGAACGAAGTTTCGATCCATTCCGATTTCCTCCAATCTCCAGAGGCGTTTTTTCTTCTCCCAAATCACTCCATTCCCGACGTATAGATGGTATGTTCGCCCCGGTTTGGATGGATCTTTCAGCGCTCGGCAGATCTCATCATTCCTGACACCCGGTGCCGACCAAATAGTGGTGATCGAGGTCTTCTCATGTTTAGCGAAGTCTATCTTCATGGATCCGGAAGTTCTTGTCTTCCAAATTATTTGGAAGATAATTTGGTGATTTATCGTTCACCGCCTCCTCTAGCTCTTCCATCTCCGTTGGTCTTCCCTCAGTGGAGCTTTCGTTCTCGGATGATGGCTCATGGTCGTTACCCGTCGTGCTTTGCGTTTCTTCTTCTCCTGGCGTCCATTCTCGCAAAATCTGTCTCGCCTCTCCTGACGTCTGTGGTTGCTCCTCGTCTATTGTATTTACGGTGATCGCGCGGGATAACCAGTCAGCGACTACATTTTCTTTTCCTGGTTTGTACTGGATTACGGTGTTGTACTGGTTGAGCAGTTCCTTCTATCTGGTGACCCTAGCTGAGGACTCTTTTAGCTTCCCAACCCATTGAAGCGGTCTGTGATCTGTATGTACCCGGATTTTCCTCTCGAAAACATAGGGGCGAAAATGTTCTACCGCCCACA
>NW_027106674.1:1141395-1142613 GCF_000696795.3 Halyomorpha halys
CTTCCAAATTATTTGGAAGATAATTTGGTGATTTATCGTTCACCGCCTCCTCTAGCTCTTCCATCTCCGTTGGTCTTCCCTCAGTGGAGCTTTCGTTCTCGGATGATGGCTCATGGTCGTTACCCGTCGTGCTTTGCGTTTCTTCTTCTCCTGGCGTCCATTCTCGCAAAATCTGTCTCGCCTCTCCTGACGTCTGTGGTTGCTCCTCGTCTATTGTATTTACGGTGATCGCGCGGGATAACCAGTCAGCGACTACATTTTCTTTTCCTGGTTTGTACTGGATTACGGTGTTGTACTGGTTGAGCAGTTCCTTCTATCTGGTGACCCTAGCTGAGGACTCTTTTAGCTTCCCAACCCATTGAAGCGGTCTGTGATCTGTATGTACCCGGATTTTCCTCTCGAAAACATAGGGGCGAAAATGTTCTACCGCCCACACAATACCTAACAGTTCTCGCTGAAGTGCGCTGTACCTTGTCTCAGCATCTGTTAACCGCCTGCTAGCGTACGCCACCGGTCGCTCTCCACCCTCACAATCCTGCGACAGTACCGCCCCCAACGCGTACTCACTTGCGTCCGTGGTGATGGTAAATGTACGTTCAAAGTCCGGGAATGCCAACACCGGTTCCTTCTGAAGCGCCTCCATGCATTTTCTAATGTTTTTCATCATATCGGGCGTCACCTGCACCCTATTTCCCTTTTAAAGAAGGTTGTTGATGGGTACCAGATACCTGGCCATCGCCGGTACGAATCGTCTATGGTAATTTAGAGCGCCTAACAATCTCCTGATTCCCTTAACATCCGTTGGAATCGCCATTTTCCTGATCGCTTCTACTTTATTTGCGTCTGGCCTGACTCCCTGGTCCGATATTGTGTGGTCTAAAAAATTTATCTGGTTTCTACCCAATATTGATTTCTCGCACGATAACTTTAACCCAACTTTCCGGACCTGTTCGAACACCTTGCGCAAGTGGGACACATGTTCTTCCTCCGTTTTGCTAAAAACAAGCAGGTCGTCCATGTATACCTCGCACATGGACTTGTCGATTCCCCGTAAGAATTCGTCCATCAATCGTTGGAACGTAATTGGGGCATTCTTCATTCCGAAGGGCATCCTCGTAAATTCGTAATGCCCCCTTTCGAATGTAAAAGCTGTCTTGTGCTGATCTTCCGGGTGCATCTTGATTTGGTGGTAGCCGGCCTTCAGATCTAAAGTACTAA
>NW_027106674.1:1143314-1155832 GCF_000696795.3 Halyomorpha halys
CTCACCCAGGGTGATTAATTGACAATGACATACCTGAACATCCATTCGGAGTTTCCTCTCACCGCCGCTCAGCTTCCTCAGCGTCTCCCGGCACAGGATGGTGTGGGAGCTCCTCGTGTCCACGAGGCATCTCACGCCTCTCACCTTGATGATAGGCAGACCGCTGATCTTTCCTTTGATATTGAAAACCTCTAATGTGCGGTCGCTCCTATCCTGGCACCCACCTCAACTCTCTTGCCTTGATCTCCTTCCCTCACTTACTCGGCGCCATCTACTGCTTGGCGGTTTATTGCCCCGTTGTCCTCTTCCTTCCCCCTCTGTTCCTGAGGCTTCTGATGCTTCTGAGGTTTCACTAGAGGACTCACTAGGTCTATAGTCCTCACGTCTTTTCCGCCGTATCCGCTGGAAATTTATTTCCATCGGTTCCCCTGGTCCCGTCTCTGCCCTTCTGTAGATATAAGGGCACTGTCGTGCTATGTGGCCTTCATTGCCACACTCAAAGCACCTAGTGCGGGGGCATTGGGCCACCAGGTGTCCTACTTTTCCTCATCCATGGCACTTCCTGTCTTCTTTCCCTCCTCCGTTGCGTATTCTGCCCTGGTTCGGCCGCCTTTCTCTACCCGTGCCTCTGTGTTTACCACTATCTCTGGGTTCTCTTCTCTTCCATGGTGTTGATGGATTCCTTGTGCGGTGGTACGGTACTTTGTTCCATCCTCCATCATCGACATCCATCCTTGCATCCTCCTCTCTAGCGCTCTCGTCGATCATATCTTGAGCACATTCCACGAAAGTGCGGTCCCGTGGTAAACCTTCCCTTTTATTCGACTCCTTAGCTAGTTGCACCTTCATTATGGAATCAATAAAATTCATCTTCCAACTGACAACATCCGCTCCAAGAGTCTCTCTCATCTTTTCTGTGGTCAGATTAAACTGTCCTAACAGCGAGGCTGCCCATGCTTTCTCCTCTCCCGCAGTATGTGGAAAATGTCTTCCTCTGGGGACCATCATTCCTCCTCCATAGGCCTTCTTTAATCTTTCCTTCACGACTGGCCATGCTGTTTCCTTGTCTGCCTGAATATGGTTCAAAACACTTCGCTTGATCCGGCATATGAGTGCTGCCTTGAGGGAAATTGCATCATTTTTGTCCAATGACAAAAACAACTCCAATGACCTTGGCAACAACTCCTCCAAGACCAACTCCAACTGAGACCTTGGCCAACAACTCCTCTGAGACCTTGGCTGGCAACCTCTCCATGATGCGATTTAAAGTGCACCTTTAATAAAGTGATTTAACTCACCCATTTCGCCTGAGAACCGCTCCAAGTCTGAGATAGCTTTTCTAATATCCTGAGAGGTTACTGCTCTCACTTTCATTTTAGCCAACATATTGGCGTGAGCAGCCGCGAGAGTGGCCTCTGGTAGTGGGGGTAGCGCAGGAACCGCCGCCGGGACAGCAGGGGCCGCAGGAACTCCAGGAGTCGGTTGCGCCACCGGGATCTGTAGAACTGGCTGCCTCAATGCGGGCTGTGGTTGTAATTGACCATCACTATTAACCATCTTGGTCAGTAAAACAAAATGTCAATTTAGGCGAAGTAAAAGATGAACGAGGTGAAAGAAAAAAAATTACGGATGAGAGAACAGTTCAGAAAAAAATATGTTCAATTGTTAAAGTTTTTATAAAAAAGATTTTGATTAAAAAAAAATTAAGATTTAGAAGAAGAGAAAAAAAAAAATCTTCATTCAGTGAAAAATATTCAATCAGTATCCCGGGTTTTGGCACCACTTATGAGCACTTGGACTGAAAGGCTTGAAGAAAAATGGAAAGAGGGAACAGAATTAAACCACACGTTACTAGAAACATATTGGTTTATTATCTCTGTGATGCTATAGAGTATTTTTTTTGCTATAGAGTATATGCTATAGATTAGTGTTGTATACAGGCCTTGTCCAACCATAACTTATATATATATATGGCCCTTGAAGGCAACTTAATGTCTGAAGTTAATATAGATTTCACGCATTAATGTAATTATCTGCAAAACTGTTCAGTTAATCACAAATGTAAAGAGAATAGAACTTTTTTTAAATGTCTTTTCTAATAATTTGGTATATATATAATGAACATCCATTAAGCCGTTCTCCAGAAATTCATGCTTCTTTCTGTGTCTATTCAGACTCAGATCAGTGTGAACATTAAGATTTAATATTAAAAAATGATTTATAACTAATATTAATTAAAAAAAAAGAATATAAACAACACAATGTGAGCAATAGAGAAACTTAACTTTTTTTTCTTTTTAATTCTCCTGTCTAGCCAGTTCTGGCATACTGGGTATGAAAGCAACTGTCAACTGTCAAATATGGGGTACAGAATACTATGCCTACAAAGGAATAGACCCCGCCTTCTGGCATCACTCCCCTGGAAGCTTACTCCCTCAATTATATTCCTTCCTCCAAGGAGAAACCCAACAGAAAATAATCAGTGACTACCTAATAATGTATATGTGCGAAGTTAATTTGAAATGCTTTCTGAAATTATATTGTAACAGCCTTGTAAGTGAGAGTGGCAGAACAGTTATTTATGTCTTGAAGTACTGTCTTAGGTGAAACTTTTTGTTATTTAAATCTTTGGTATGCAAATTAAAACTGTTTCAGTTTAATTTTGACCTAAGGCCTCTAGGAGGTGAAGGGTGGGCTCCGTTTTGTCTGAGACAGTTGCCTATATTGTCTGTAGACCTAATTTAGCACTACATCTGACATGCTGAAGCAACCAGTTGAATAAAAAAAAACGGGTAGTAATGAAGAAGTAGACTTTTTTATTGATACAATGAAGTTCTCTTCTTATGTAATAGTCTTACCTATCCATTATTATTAATTTTCTATCCAATATATATAATAAAAGCAATAGATCATTAATTATTAAATCTGTAATTTAATGATAACAAATTTATTAAATTAATTCTTTAAGTAATTTGTAATATGCTTTTAGAGAAATGAGATTATTAATGAATTAAAAAGAACACCACTTGAATCTGTTGTTACTGTTTCTGGAGTGGTTGAGAAAAGACCAGAGTCACAAATTAAAAAGGTAAATTTCCTAATATTTTCCTACTTAGCCTTTATTTACTATCTTTGAAAAATTCCATTATTACATAACTGTGTTGTATTATTTTAGAGTACATACAAGTTAATGCACTATAATAATATGAAATTGAGAAATACAAGGAACTATTAATATAGTAATTAGTTTAGTTTCATATAAAGGTTTGATTTTAAAATTTGATTTAATTAAACCTTTTTCTATAAAAAAAATAAATAATAGATTATAAGTTATTCTCTTCCGGTTTAAAAAAACAAATCCTTCTTCATTCTTATCTCAAATGGTCAGATCCTGGAGTTCCTAATAAGGATGATAGGGAAGAAATGAGTGACATCACATTTGCCTACAATACAAGGGTATATTTGTACCTTTGGGTTGCATGCTTTAGAATTGGACTGTCTTTTGTTCTACAGTATTTCAACTCTTATTGATGTGTTCATTAACAATCCTTACTGATGTTTTAGCGAGAGTCTTTCCATTCGCTGCCTCCATACTGCTGGCAAATTGTTTGTTTAACAACTTTGTAAATGTTGAAAGCATGAAAGTTTGAACGATTAATGAGGAAAAGGAGCCACATGACATGGCAAACCACTTGTCAAACATCGTGGACCGGACCACTTTTAATGTTAAATTTAAAGGTTTTTATTTTTAAAATGTAAACATTAATTTTGCTATTAATTTAAAAGTTAGCGAAGATGTTTATTAACTAAACAGAAATTGTGCAACTATGCTCTTTAGCATGTTTTTTGTTTGAACCAAATATCTTTAAAGACTTTTAAGATGCTTTAAAGTATCTTGAGAATTTAACATAAAATTCTGTTAAATGCAAAATAGGCCTACACCCTAATACAAATTCCCACTCCCCCAAACGATAACTGAACAGCTGAAACATTATTGAATACCTCTCATCAACTCTCTGATTATAGAGCAAGCATAGGTAAAAAAATAAATAAATACATTTTTGATTAAATTGGCCGATTTGATATATATTGACCGTTCTCTGTATATAAAACATCAACTAGTGAGACAAGTTAACCTGGCAAGGAGACTCGCCTTATACCAGGTGTTCATCATTGGATAATCATTTGTCCAAAATTGCTCGTTGGTGAGAGCATGAAAGTTGCTTTTGTCTCTTGAAATAGGTCAATGCCATTGCTGAAAATTTGAATTCCATCTACACATGTATATGACCAACAGTTCCTTATTTTGCCATTTGCCCAACAGTTCTTTAAGTGAAACTTCTTTATCCACGTTCTACTACTCAAGGAAAAAAAAAATTATACAGAAGTAAATTGATTTCCTGATGCCAGATGATACGGAAGTAGTGTGGGGGAGCCAACACTGGTCAAATCCAGCAAGAAAATTTTTATATTGTAACATAAAATATGAAGAAAATAAAATAGCTTTAAATGTAAAATAAATTTTAATTAAAGAGAGCATCTTTTATTTTTTTCAGCTTAGTTGGAAAATGTTTACATAAATGAAAACTTGAACTAAAAAATTAATATTTCTTTGATTATTAATTAATTATGAGAGATAGTTGACCGTGGATGACTTATACGAGGAGAAGATGGTTGGGGTTGGGGTCAAAATAAAACACAAATAAGTTGAAGTAACTTATTTAATCATGCCAACGTTTCGGCCAAAATTTCTAACCTTCATCAGGGCTAAGAACAGAACAAGATAACAACCAATGAATATAGAAAATAAAAAATAAAAGATAAACAGAATGACATAAAGTAAATAATTGTACAGAATATTTCTTTGAGAAAGACGGGTGTATTCAACATTATTTTTATTTCTGTGGAAACCTTGCTACAATGTTATTTTTTATTATATTTTAAAAAAATAAAAGGAAGATGGTCCGGGTGCGATCAAAGAAAAATTCAAACAAAAGGTTTGTTATTTTAAAACAATTAAAAGAAAACAACTGATAAAAAAGAATTATAAAAATACAGGCCTACAAGGGATGGAAAAAGGGAATAAGAGTAAAATCAATTATAAAGAAAGATACTGGAAGAACGCTGATTGACCGTGTGTATTATTAATAAATGGAATATGGTCCGGGGGTGGTAAAAAAAAAACTCAAATAGTAATAACTATTTTTATTTGAGCCAACGTTTCACCCCACGTTGCAGGGCTTCATTAGGGCTAAAAAAGATGCAAACACTTTTTTATTTATTTTTTTAGATACAAACACTATTTAATTATTTTAAGTGTTTGTATCTTTTTCAGCCCTGACGAAGCCCTGCAACGTGGGGCGAAACGTTGGCTCAAATAAAAATAGTTATTACTATTTGAGTTTTTTTTTTACCGCACCCAGACTATATTACATTTATTAATTAAGAAAGATAATGAACAAGATAGGAAGTGTACCTGTTTGATGGTAAGTAGCCAAGGAAGCCCAGGTAGTGGGGCGGTTGACGGTTAATATATGTTACTTTTGAAAATAATGTTAAAGTAAAGAGTATTAACAACTTATAGAAATATTTAATAAATAATGAAAATATACACAATAATAATAATATATATATACAATATAAAAAGAAGAAATGAAATTAAAAGACTGGATACATAATATGGTGACTGGATAAGTATAACATGGCAAATAAAATAAAATATACAAGATAAATAAAGGTACAAAAGTGTGTAAATTATATAATAGAAACATTAATATAAGCTAATTAATATAAAGTGCAGATTAAATATATAAAAATAAATTAACAGGATAGAAAGTAAGATATAAAGAAAGAAAAGTAAGATAGGGGGGTTTAAAACAGATAAAAGATATGGGAGGAAAATTAACTTCTGAAATGCAGAACATAGAGTTATGGAAGTTTAATGAGACTTTAGATTTTTGGTATGTCAAGGAAATACCATCTTTATCCACTTTATGATTGACAGATTGATGTGTTAAATTGATATGTATGGATTCCGAGATGAGGCGTTTTTTATGGTTGGAGACAATTGCTAGATAGAATTGAAGTATGATCGAAGTTGAAAGAATGATTGAGGTTTAAAATGTGTTCAGACCATTTAGAGACAAAAGGGTTACAGGAGTTGACAGAATTTTGTATTGGAGAATATGGTTTTTAAGTTGATTTTTAGTTTTGCCGATATAGAAGGAATTACAACATGAGGTAGAACAAAGAATCCGGTAAACTACAGTGGAACAGTGTAAGAAAGGAATAGGGTCTTTTAAATTAAAGAAAAGATAGGAAATTTGGCTGTGGGACTTCAGGCCAAGAAGTAGGGTAGGAATAGTGGATCCTAAAGATTTTAATATATTATCAGAAAGAATAGGGTATATGGAAGGGACTTGTCCTGAAAAAGAGATGGAGTAGGTTGAGAACAGGAAGAACTGGAGTTATTGGATAAACATTAGAATCTAAAAGTTTGTTTTATGAAAAAAAAACAGTTTATATGTGAAAGTGTTATTAAATAAAATCTGCTTAATATGTTGTATGTTGGTCTGGTGCTATTGAGGGTCAGAAAGAGAAAGGGATTGGTTGATAAGGTTCTTAGCAATATTGATTTTTTGGTGATAAGGTTGTTGAAAAAAATAGTTGAGGAGTCTACCAGAATATTATATTATTATATTTTTATAAGCACAATAATTATGTACCCATGTATTTCATTATTGAATAATTTTTTTTCAGAATATGAGTACTGGAGAAATAGAAGTTATGGCCAATGACTTCAGTATTATCAACGCTGTTAAAAAAAAATTGCCTTTTTCAATTAGAAATTATAGTAAGGTAATGGTTTTGTAATTTTTACTTATTGATATAAACAGTGCTCAAAGACAATGATGCATTGTCCCTTCCTCCCAAGAAATTTTATTACCCTCTATACTTATGTTATAAAAAATGGATTCATATATCAATGGCATACTTCACATTGGTGCTAATAAATTTCCACTAGCTTTCCAAAAAATAAAATTAAAGGTTCTATCTTTTAGGAAAATTACTGGAAAAATTATAATTTTCCTAAAAGAGAGAACCTTCAATTACATTGTTTTTAAAGTTTGTAGAAATGTATTTAGCACCACTGTGAAGTAAGCCATCGATATTGATGACCAATTTATATCCTATTTTTGATTGACCTAGCCATCCATAGCAATTTAGTTCAAGTAGAGATAAAGGAACTGCTAATGACATACTGAAAATGCGCAGAGATATGTGATACTGCTAATCTGTGACATAATCTCTGACTTCAAGGGCGTCTGGTGGTCAAGTGTGCTTAAGCAGTTACAGAAGAATGATGCTCCTGGCAACTTAAGGGGAGGACAGATTAGGCTCTCTCTATAATATAAATCTAGATATAGAAAATCAGAGGTTAGGTATATATCTGAATGTTATACCCCACTTAGAATATCTGGCAAGTAGAGTGATGTTAAGACGTCAACTTAGCATCCTCAATTCAGGAGCGACACTGGTTCAAATCTGGCATGAATGGGTTGACTTTTACTTTGTGGCAGCCCCAAGGAATGAAATTTAACCTTTGTTCCATGTACCTGATGGTAACCAGTAGAATAATCACAACATATGCTAGAAGTGGGGGAAACCAAAATAAAATGTAGGATGGGGTGAGTAATGAATGGTCCAAGTCCTGGAACGTCACACTTGACAGCAAAATAGGCTAGTCTTTAACTTTGCCTAAAGCAGTGAAGATACCTATCGGAGACAGTACCTCTCTATGTTCTCTGAGAAGAAATGACCAAATAAGTTTATAGGAGAGATGGATCAAAAAGATTTTCAGAAAGCCATAATGGAAGCAGATACAGTACAGGAATGAATTCCTCATGGTCACAATCTCAACTGGGAATACCCTACAAAAATATTTCACCACCATACAGTTTTGGCTACAGAAGAAATGGGTTCTCCTGGACTATGATTTTCACAATTTCTCATGGGACATGGAGGTTTTAAATCCAAATTACATAGCCTTGACAAGAACGTAGATCCTCAAAGCCCTATCTGTAGCGTTTTAAAGATGTGATTCCCAAACTCTCTGAGGTCATTACAGTTTATGTATATGCCTGGGGTGCCACAAGTGATTGCTGCTTTTTCAAAATACTACAAAAAAAAAAAAAAAAATTGAAAATAAATTAAAATGAAAATTGCAAATAGATATTGCATTCCTGTATTTGCTTTGCACTGCTTTTCTTCTTTTCCTACTTATTTAATCGTTCTGAGGATAATTGTGTACCAAATTTTTGTTTTTGTTTTATGAGGGTGCTGCAAAAGTTTTTTAGCCAAGTAGGGTGCCTCAACCATTTTTTAGTCCAACAAGGGTGCCACAACGAAAGAAAGTGGGGAATAGCTGTATTAGACATGAGACTGCTGATGTGGACATGACCTGTATTGCATTTGAGGGATTTTTTGAGACAAAATTATGAGAGGTACAGGAATTCACACCCTCACTGAAGGGTTTTCTTAATTGGTGATTAAGAAAAACTTCCTGGAGTTCATAGCTGAAAGACAGTGGTGGGACTACCAACCTAGGAAAAACAAAGAAGAAGAGGAGCAGTAATGGAAGCCACCTTCTACCGAGGATTTAAGAAAAGCAAGTTGTGTCCACAGCTCTTGGTTAATTTATATATTTTGCAGTAGTGGGTTGTTATACAATTATGCATAATATTCCGCTATTGCAAAAACTTGTATTACCCGTATTTATGAAAAAGGTTAATTAAAGGTCTTAATTAATATTAACAGATAATTAAATTAAAGGTCTTAAGCACTTGTGCCTTAACTATGCTTTGAGTTGCACATTTTAATTTTTTTTCTCTCAGGAGAAGGAGGAAGGTATTAAAAGGGAGGGGAATAGCTTGGTCAACGTTCTTAGGTGACTAACCTTTAAAAAAAAAATTCATACATGTTTTTCCTTTTTATGTTTTACATTTTGTTTTAAAATTTTCAGGCTTCAGAAAATCTTCGTATAAAACATAGATATTTGGATTTAAGATATCCAGTAATGCAAAAAAATTTACGAGAGAGGTCTAAACTCCTATTGAAGATGAGAAATTATCTAATAAATCATGAAAATTTTGTTGAAGTGGAAACACCGACCCTTTTCAAGAAAACACCAGGTGTAAGAAGAAAAATTATTAACCACATGTTTTTATTGTTTAGGTTTTTTATAATCATTAACTACAGATGAAAGTATTAGTACTATATGATGCTCAAAATGTTTATTATTATTAGCATTGCAATACCAAATGTGAAAACAGCATTTAGTGGTCTGTCTGAATCATAATGCTTTAAAACCAGTTATTGGCCTGCCATTATCAATCCTTTAAATATTACTTTTTACTGATAAAGATTACTAGTTTTGTCTTGTCTAACATGATATAACTTTCAGGAACATTGAACAAAAAAAAAAACTGCCTCTGATTTATTATTTATTATGTCAGTAAACAGTAGCTTATTTGGTAATATATCCTATAAGAATGTTTCTTATCTGAGCCAAAAATTGGCCTACATTTTTGAAACTCTTTAGAGCTTATCTAAATCTTTAAAAAAAATGTGTTTTGGTCTATATGTTATACCCTTCCTGAATTAAGGTTTGAGGTGCTTATATTCAGCAATAATGCTTTTTCATTACGTCATCTATAATAAGTTATTAAGTTACCGTAAACCTTACTTATATGTTTGCATTAGTGTATAAATTAAATGTACACCTAAAATAGAAAAAAAAATTTTAGGGTGCTCGAGAATATATTGTGCCTACAAAGTTTCCTGGTGAATTCTATAGCCTGGTACAAAGTCCCCAGCAACTAAAGCAGCTCCTTATGGTTGGTGGAATTGATAAATATTTCCAAATAGCTAGGTGTTATAGAGATGAAGGTGCTCGACCTGATCGTCAACCTGAATTTACACAGGTAATGTAATAATTCATTTTAATATCATATACAATGGTTTTAACTTTCATATAAATAAAGTAAATGATTCAGTATCTATTTAACTAAAGAGTAGTATAGGCCCCTTTTACTGCACCCTTTCACACTAGAAAAAGAGGTTGTATTTGCAAAAAAAAAAAAATTATAAACAAATGATTCAGAACAGAATTTAATGAAGAGAAAATAAAGACATTTTTTCTTTATTATTTTTTTCTTTTTCTTTATTACATATTTAATTTTATTCTCTAAAAATAAAATGAATAATATTGATTTAAATTATAATATTTGAAATATTGTATCAAGTTATATTTTTTTGGGTGGCCTTAGGAATACTGGAAGGATAATATGCCAAGTTTACTGCCACCTCATAATGGCATTTTTCAAATTAATAGATAATCGTAGATTACATAATTAGAAAATAATCCAATAGTTAGTTTTTATGATAATTAATTTAGGATAATTTATTATACAATTTGTAATTACTTAATTGTACAATATTTAATTTGTCATGTTGATTTTAGTTAGACTTGGAAATGTCATTTTGTTCCACAGAAAATATCATGGAACTTATTGAAAAAATGTTATTCTATAGTTGGCCTGAACAGCTACAAATTCCATTCGCAAGATTATCTTTTACTGATGCAATGAAGCTATATGGTACTGATCAACCTGATCTTTCATTTAAATGCCCTGTAAGTTTATATATCATCATTACTATACCAATGGTTGGTATAAATCATATATATTCATTATTTTACTGTTTATTTATTTTAAGTTATACATTATCAGATTTTTGAAGTTTCTGAACTGGAAAACCATAAAGAAGATTCCACAACCATTCATGGCGTGAAGATTCCACAGGCTGCTGTAAGTAGATAAATTAATTATAGTTATGCCAAAAAGATCCATCAGCTGTAGGTCGTAAATTGGAAACAAATTGATAGAAGTCACAAGTTTTATCAAAAATGATTGGCTGATTGGCTGGATCTTTTTTATATAGCTGCAAACATTAAAAATATATTAAATTAATTTTCACAAAAAATATGATAACTAATTTATATATTTAAGGAATTTTTTGGCGATGAAGTTAAAAAGGAATTATCTAAAATGATTAAAGACAGTTCGGTGCAAGTTGCGATTTTGAATTATAAAAAGAAAAGTTTTAAAACAAATGAAAAAACACTATTTAACTTTAATATTAGCCCCGAGAAGTTTTCAAGGAATCATGGTATTGAATCAGGGGATATTGTTTTTATAGCTCGTGGCGAAGAGAAAAAAACGGTAAGTACATTCTTGACTTTAAGAAGTATCTATTTATTTACTTTTAATATTTCTTATACTTTAAATACATTTCATGACGAAGTTATTGTTAATAGAACATTTGTTTCCTATAATTCTAATCTAAGGTAGATGCCACCAGGTTTCTGGTAACAAAAAGTCAAGACATCCACCTTATGTCCTAATAACTTCGCCCCATTAGCTGATACTTTTAACAGATTTTACTGATTACATGGCACTTATCAATTTTATGATACACAGTACATTTGTTAAACAAATATTTTAAGATGATTGTTTACATCGTGACCTGCTCGTGCTATACTGTAGGTGTCCCGATTGTAATTTTATGATTGTAATTAATGTGTGGAAAAGGGGGGCTGAAAATTGTGAGACACTTTCTGCTCATAAAAACATGCATGTATATATTTTCCTTAATTTATAAGGTTAATTCTCTGGAGGGGCAATTAGGTTAGTGTGTGTTAGGTATAAATTATTTATATGTAATAATATAAATTAGAAAAGTGGGGTGGCCTCATGGACTAATGGAATGTGCTTATCTGGTGAATGACGTTTTCGCCGCCGCGGTGACGTCTTCTAGCCCGCTTTCTCGTCCAGGTTGTGCTGTGGGCGAATATGGTGAAAACCATGTGATCGCCTGATGTCTGAAAAGACGTCCTTTTACCTCCGTGGCTGGCCAACATGTCCTGGACTCTGGCGTGTTGGTAGGGGTAGGCCAGGTCCTAGCTTGCATGATGCTTAGGCTGGGGCGGCATTGCAGTCGCAGCGTCTTCGGAGCCTTCCGGTGTCCGCGGAAAGGGGGGCATCAGAAAATGAGACCCCCAACCCCGACTTTATATAAATTCAAAAAGCAACGACAAAAATCGGATTACTTAAATCCGACAATGATATTTCTTTACTATCTATCTCAGGTATAAAAGACGAATAAGGTCCCATGTTATATCTGAAGTGCTGAAACAATTTAGTGATCACTGGGCTGCTTCCAGTTAAATCATGGCAAATAATATTAATGTATGGATTAAGGGTTTATGATAACAGAACTTACTTTACTTATACTTAATAATGATATTTTAATAAATCTTTTATTTGCACATATATTTTCAATATACATTTTAGCTTGTAACATATTTTTAGTCAATTCTTGTTCAAATCAGGCTCCTCAAAAGGATACTGTATTCTCTCTCTCTCTCTCTCTCTCTCTCTCTCTCTCTCTCTCTCTCT
>NW_027106674.1:1162167-1187629 GCF_000696795.3 Halyomorpha halys
ATAATTTTTTTATATTTTTTTTTAGTTACAATTGTTAGGAAAGTGTAGAGTATCGTATTTGAGATGGCTCCGTTCAGAAGGTATTACGGGACCTTGGGAAAGTAGTGATAAAGGAACATTTTTATGGATAATTAACTTCCCTTTGTTTGAAACTGCTGAAGATGGCAGTTTAAGCAGTGTACATCATCCTTTCACTGCACCTCATCCTGATGACCTATCTCTTCTTTCAACTAATCCTTTAATGGTAATGTAGGATTAATTATTATGTTACATCCTAATAGATACTACAGTAATTTAATATTATCTTTATTTAGTGTTATTTTTTCTAATTATTGTTCTCATAATTCTTGAATAACATTTACTTTCCATATAACAACTCAAGGGAATATAGACACTATTTGCCAACTGGATACAATAAAAAGCTTTAAAAATTGCTTTTGAATTACCAAAACATCAACAAATGGACCTACAATACATGAATTTTTTTTAACGTAATAAAGCAACTATTTTTTTGTTCCCTTTGGCAATGGACTTCCATAGATCTATGCAATTACTTAGGCAGAATATTAAAAGTTTCTTATATTGAAAGATTATGTTTTCTAAACAAATTTTTAATCTAAGGTTATTGTCAGAAGATGATAACAGAGGGAAAAAAATAATCTATGACCTCTTTGATAAGTCCAGTTTTGTTACTGTAATCTAGCATTGCTGAATCAGTTAGGACACGTGCTTGAAGAATAGATCCTGAAAAATCATTCATGGGTCATCTGCTGAGCTTGACTTCATTGGATTAACTTTGAGGCTGAAGCAGGAAATTCAGAGATCCTCGATTGAATGGCACCAGTACTTAACAAATCTCTGGTAGATCCCTCCCTGATTGAGGAGCCCTGGGTGCATCTCATGTTGAGGCACTTTGACTTTTTGGCTTTTGGTTTGGGCTTCAATAGGGTTCAGTGGAGTTTGGTATGGATTCAACTATCATTGGTGCTGTTGTTATCAAAACTTCTGATTCACCCAGGATTGATTAAAATCCACGATTGTGGGGGAAGCTCAAGACCTTGTAGGTCCAGGATTTCATTTTTTACTTCCACATGTCCGTTAAATTAAACAGTTTAACTATTTATTATTTACACATTTTGTTTATTTCTCAGGTACATGGATTACACTATGACTTAGTTCTTGATGGTTATGAAGTTGGTGGGGGATCTGTCAGGATTCATAATCCTGATCTTCAAAAAAATATTCTTTCTATGTTGAACATATCTAGAGATTCTCTTGAACATCTCATTTGTGCATTAGAGAGTGGAGCTCCTCCTCATGGTGGCATTGCTCTAGGTAATATTTATGTATATTTTTTATTGTAATTCTTCATTCTATCTTACAGCCATATAGGATTATGATTTCATTGTATAAAACAATTGAATGAATTTTTTTATATTTCTAAACCAAAATTGTCCTGAAAGTTCATCATATTGTCATTTGCTAGGTGGTTTCCCTTGAACATTTCTGGTGAGTTCTCACCTCTTTAGAATTCCCAGGTTGTAAACTTCATGATTCTATCCACCCATATTAATCACAAAACATTATTAGCATATCCGGTTCACTTTAGTAAGGAGGAGAGGGAAATCATCTTCAGCTTGGTTTTTGAGCCAAGTATCCCTATTTAGCTTGGGCTCTCAGTGGCTCAAAGTTGGTAAAGGTTGTGACCACATGAGGCCGTTTTTGCTAAGGGAGATAAGGCATTACCTTAGGAACCTCGAGTATTCATTGGCGTGGGTTCGAATCCGGCCTGAAGTGTTTACTTTTATTTTGTGGCAGCCCCACAGAATGAAAATTTTACCCTCCCACTCTAGTTAAAATAGGTTGGTTACCTGTAGGTAATCTTCATTCCTCTCTTCACTTCCCCTCCCCTCTTATATCAGAAATGACCAGTGATGGGGTAAACAAAAAGAAAAAGAGGTTGTGACCACATGTTGCAGTCTCCTGAACAACACTGCTTCCCTGACCACTCAACCTCTAAACCTCAATTTAGGACGATATTATCTCAGCTTTGAAACATTTATTTAAAATGGGAGAAGGTGGTTTAAGTTAAAATATTAGTTAATTTGAGCAACATTGAAAAAATGGCTAAAATTAGAAAATGGTTTCTGCCCATAACATATGGGCAGCATCCTTTCCAAAGTTCTGTAACAATAAATGTTGTGTTAATGTACATGATTTTCTGTGGTACTTCTCTAATATTTTCCTCCTCTCTTTTAGAGAATTTTCAAATTCACAATCTTGTACTCTCTCAGGAATTATTCTCTACCCTGGTAGCTGTTAAAAATTGTTAACAGTTTCTCTCAAAAAAATCTATGATAAGAATGTATTTTATGAACAGCTTAAAAGAATGGTGGACTCATGTCTTTACTATCACATGAAACTAATTGAACACAAATGGGAAGCATGACCTGATAAAGATATAAAGATAAATGGGAAGACTAAACTGTGGATGCAGTCAGTAGAATGAAAAATATGCAAGACATGTGGCTTTAGAAGACAATGTATTATGTCTTGATGTTTTTAGTAATTGATTATGAAAACGATCAAGCCATCTTGAGGTAAAACCAAAAACAAGAGCTCCCCTGCCAGAAGGAGAACCGTACAAAGATGGATAATAAAGATTTAATTAAAGCCTTTAAATAGGTGTCAGACTTCATTTACTTAGTATCCGTAGTCTTGAGTTTTTATAGGCTGTGATGGGTAGACTTAATTGCTAGTGATGCCACTGGATGACAGCAGAAAAGAACAGAGACTCCTGAAGATTGCTTAAGGGCCTTTAAGTTTACCTGCAAAGCAATACTGATGATAAATTAATTATTGAATTGACAAGGAAAATAAAAACTAAATCCCAAAGGTCGAATTGGAAGGCGAAGAGAGAAGACTGGAAGAAATGAGGGACTTTACCAGGTATAGAAACGCATGAAACCGAGGGTTGCATTGGGAAGCACTCCCATGCTGAAAGGCATATGGGTGGAAGAAGAAGAAGCTCAAAGGTAAACATTTGGAGCCAAAATATTCAGGATAGGTCAAGAGTCAGAATTCTTTGAATGAGATAGATTAAAAATTGTTGAATTTTTTTTCTTTTTGTTAAACGAATAAAAAAAAGCAGGGTTAAAGAATACAAAGATATTCATTCTCTGTGTATGTTTATTTTCCTTTAGAAATTATTAACTAAATAGAACATTTATGAATTTAAATTACTAGTGTGCTGTTAATTAATAATTATAACCATGTAATGTTAAAGGAGTTGACCGATTAGTGTCTCTAATGGTTGGTGCTAAAACAATCAGAGATGTGATTGCATTTCCAAAAACTACTGATGGTCATGATCCTTTATCTGGAGCTCCTTCTTCTGTATCAGATGAAGACCTGAATTATTACAATATTAAAATTCAACCTCCTAAACCAGTAAAAAGTTAATATTAAGTTTTCTATTCAGAGATATGTTACTAATATTTTATAGGTTTTTTTATAACTAAAAAAATGCATACTTTGGGTGTCCAAAGAAGTAAATTCAAATGTTACATAGAATAATTTGTATCCAACATTACTTTATTATTATTTATTTAGTTCATATTAAAAGAAATTTCTCTGTCCTTTCTACTTTTCTTAGTAAATTTGAGTTTTCTCCTCTTTTTAATATTTAGGATATTATTTATTATCACATATCATCAGTATAATGCCAAAGTGGTGTATCTGAAAATTTCTGAGAACATTATATTTGAATTATGGTTACAGATTTAACCGTTGCAACTAATTTCTAATTACTGATTTCATATATTCAGTTAGGTCTTTTTGACATTGTGAACAGTATATGCCAGAATGATGAAAATGGAAAACCAAATTAAAATGTAACAAAATCTAAAATAACATAATTTGCATATATGCCACTTTTACTTTGAAACGATTATATGAATATGTACAATATTCTCCTTTTTTTTTATTTTAAGCTAATTTTATTTTTATTAATATTTGTATTCAATCTATAACTTATATAAAATAATAATTCATACTAGAATATAATTTCTTATTAAAACCTAACATTATGAGAACAAAAATAGTTTATTGTACGAGGAAGCAAATAAAGTATTTATGTTTACAACTGTCATATAGGAATTCCATTGTTTTTATTTATTTAATTAGAAAATCTATCATGAATTATTATTTATGTTTTTTTAAAGTAAAATCTTGTTAACCTTTACTTTATTTACTATTGAATATTGATAAAAATGGGTTGGAAATTAAACAAGTTTAGAAAAATCACTGAGAACTAAATTTTATCCTAATTTCTAAGCAAAAATTTGTTATCAACTAATTGGAAAAACACTGGATTTGTTCCATTCCATTGTCCCAATTACAATTTAAAAAATATTCGAAGGTTCAATGGTTAATATAAATGCTTGTGTCAACCAAAACAAATTTCCATAAAAGAAGCTCATTATATTATAAAACAAACATCAATCCATTTCTAATGATTGTCCATACTCATGAACTTGTACAAAAGCTTACTTCATGCTTAAAATTTAGTTAATTCCATTGTAAGTTGGGCTATTTGCTGTTTATTGTTAATGTCCAAGGTATATTCAAAATGTTAAAAAAAAATTTGTTATGTTTATTATCATTATTGCAGTTGTCTGAGGGATAATTAGCACAATGGCTAAATATTGAAAGGCATATTTCAATTATTTATTAAAATCTGTTTTTAAAATTTAAAGACTATAAGGGAAAAGCATATTTCCCTTAGTTGTCAGGAAAACAAAATTTATCTTGGAAACATCTTATTTTGCGCATTTTACGCTTATAATTAAACAGTGATTTTGAGATGTTTAAGCCTGTTTTTCCCCTATTTTGATTTTACCATCATGTCCACCATTATTGTTACTTATTTTTGGAAAAAAATTGAGTTACCTCGTTTTTCACTGTAGTCTTCATTTTATACTTCACATTTATATTTGTTATGTCCATATATTCAATATTTTATTTAATAGTTATCTGTTGAAAATAAAATAAATTGTGATGCGAAATGAATTGTTTTTTGCTTGTTAAGGAATTCAATATAAAATAAAATTGGTTTATCAAAATAAAAATAATCCAAAATATAAAACCCTGTTGTTTGAAAAAATATTAGACTTACTGTGTGTACTAGATATAAATTTATGTATAGTTTTATTTAGCTACTAACTGACCTGCCAATGTTTTGCTATTTCTTGATTTGATTATATATTTAGATTAAATGAACACAATATAAATTATCGTATTTAGTTAAAATTGAACATTTACATACCCATTATTATTTTTGTATTTTGGTTTCTTGAATTTCATTATCGTACTCTTGGATTTACAATGTTTTTATAATTAAATTTGATATATATACAAACAAATCTCTTCTATTTCCTACAATTAACCTATATTTCCTACAAGTTCTTTAGTCTGTCTGTAAACCTGGAATGTTGGCTTACATTTCTCAGTCATTATATTGATATCACTAAATGAAGTCATTTATTCATCCAGAATGAAAGGGGCACTTCTCAAAATATAATTTTTTTTTAGATTAAAATATTCACCTTACTTCAGAGGCCATTAATTATTTTATTTTTTGTTAAGTTAATTTATGTTAAGTTATTGCTAAAAAATAGTAATAATTTAACATGACTCAACTATCTCCTCAAAACTTAGGTGTGGTTTAGGTTTATAATAAAATACACAAATCGCACCCACGTAAACAGATTAGAATGTAGAATCACCAAAAAATATTTAGGTTTAATTGCTTATCCCCTCACCAGCCCTCCCATTGTGAAGGTGTTTATATAAACCATAGCCTATATCTAATGTTCATTGTTACAAAAAAATTGTTTTGAATAATATTTTCATTCTGAATGCACGTTTTCAAAATTTGTTTATTAAAAACCTGGCAACTTATTATAAGATGAAGTGTTTGAATTAGTTATTCATAGATATAATGAATAATATATATCATTAAATATATATCATTTCATTACTAATATTGATCGAACAAGGATCTCTATAGACATTTAATTTTTTTCAAATGAGGCAATTTGATTATCTTCTAGGTGAAAAGTTTAATATATGATATCTTCGATAATATTTACCCGATTCCAATGAATTGATTGTTATTTTGTTTGGTAGGGAATTTGGTTGGAAACACTTCAAATAATAGCTGCAGTCGTCAATAAAAAAAATTGAGCCATTCACAAATAATGTTTAATTTTAATATTACTATTATTAGTAATATTACTTGTCGATTATTTGTAGTGTCCTTTAGAAATTTATTCTATTCTAGAACTGCAAGTGAGAACATTTGTTAGTAAGAACATTTGTTAGTAAGAAAAATTAAATAAAGCAAATAGAATTTGTATGTACCAAAATCATCAATTAGACTATTGAAAAAAATGTTTGTCAACCAATGAAAAAAATAAATATTTTTCTTTGTGATAGAAACTGTAAAATCTAGAGAAAATAAATGGAAGTCTTCCCTTACAAAACCTCCTACAAAAAATTTAAATTTGTAGCTGTTTCTATGGTATTCAGGGAGTGTCTCTCAGCAGGAAAATTAAATTTATCAATGCTATTATGAATGCTGAAACATATTTGAATATTTTGAGAGGACATTTAAAAGAATTAGTGAAAAACTTGGGAATTCAAAGGTCATTTGCTTTTTACCGGGATAATTATCTCAAGAATTGTTACGAATTTATGGGTGACTATAAAATATAAATATATAAGAACTACTTAATAAAAATCACATAAAAAAATAATAAAGAAAGTAATTGAACAAATCCAAAAGTTCTCCAGATACAATAAAAAAAAATTGTAGAAACGATGCCAAAGGAGTCATTATTATTATTAGGATAAGAGGGAACCAACTTAAGCATCAGACAATGCTTTTTTACATTAAAATTGTTAAATTATGATTACTATGGAAACAAAAGTTGTACAAATTAATGATTTTGAAAAGATATATGATTTATTAATAGTTTATAAAAATAATTTTTTAATTCAAACCTTACTATTTGAAATAAAATAACTTTTCTTTAAACAGGCTAGTTTATTTTTTTTGCACCTTAAATTGAAAACAATAATCATGGTGTTAGAATACGACTGTCACGGTAGTAGAAAATTACTTCTTATCGAAATGCCTAATTCATTTTTATATATCTTACTTAATTTTTTGTTTTTGTATGATTTCCATCAACCTGTCGTACTTTTTTGAAGATTATTACTATTTGTATGGTTTTTGTTTCATATCTATGCTGTGCTTCAAAAGAGAATCTCTTAAGTTTGCTCAAAACATTGGTTCATGTAATAAAAGAAAAAAAAATCCTCTTTGTAGTTTATATTTGTCCGATCACAGATTGATTAGTATGCTGTGTAATGTAGCAACCCGATGCTGATGTATTTGGGCAGCATGAATGAATAAAGGATTTCTCTCTCTGTTTACCAAGACTAAATATTATCTTGATATGTAAATATAGTCATGATTTACTATCTAAATCAGCCATCTACCATTTTTAATCAGGAAAAGTTTTGGATGCTGCTCTATCATTAAAACAATGTGATGAAGATAAAGTTAGTCGAACCCAGGAAAAAATATCATTTGTATCTTTTTATATTATTTAAAAACAGGAAGTATGTCCAAAAGAGCTTAATACTAAATAATTTATGCTAAAAACAAATTAGCATAGTAAAATTATGACAATAAGTTTTGAAAAACAAATATTTTTATATATGTATATATAGTTGACCGTAAAGATTTAAATATAAGAAGATGGTCAGGGTTGCGGTCAGAAAAAGAACAAATAGTTCAAAACTATTTTAATGTCCGACCTTTTGCCCCGTTTTGCAGAGCTTCATCAGGGCTAAACCGAAAAAAAAGAAAAAGAAAACAGAGAATATTACAACAATAAGATACAATAAGGTAATTTAAGCTAGGATAAATATTATGTAAAAATAAAGTGATAAGAAATTACATATAAATAAAAGGAAGGAAGACATAAAATAGTATCAGTATAATTTTGTCTTCCTTCCTTTTATTTATATTTAATTTCTTATTACTTTATTTTTACATAATATTTATCCTAGCTTAAATTAATTTATTGTAGTAATATTCTGTTTTCTTTTTTTTGTATCTTTTTAGCTCTGCAAAGTGGGGTGAAACGTCGGACATTAAAATAGTTGTAAACTATTTGTTCTTTTTTTGACCACAACCCTGACCATCTTCTTGTATTCAAATATTTTTATGTCTCTCTGTAGTCATGATATCTAATGTTACTTGTTTGCATACTTCATCAAAGTACAAAACTAGTTTTGATAATAGTGAATTATTCCACTATTGAAAAAATAAAATCATCCAATCATAGGTTACTAGGACGGTGACAAAGTAATAGGAAATAAGACTTCATCGAAGTGCTGTATGGGAAAATATCAATTATTTGCTGGATTAGGTGATCTAAAAGAACTTTTTGAAAAATAAATTAAAAAATTAAAAGAGGATGCATGAATGAAACCATAAAAGCAATAACATGTTTTGAAGTATTGACAGTCAATTAACTATTTATATATTGTATCATCATTTTTTAAATATAGGAAAACAAACTTTTGATAAAATGTTAATCTGGTGATCCTTGGGGATTTACATGACAATTGTCAATTTATTAAAAAAATCCAAGGACTTCACTACTTAAATAAAGAATTATTCCCATTAATTATGTGCTGAAATATGTACAAGTGTTTCATTACGTAGTAATACTCTCTAGATATATGTAATTACTTAATAGTAATTTAATAATTGAATACCTTTCAAACACAGATTATTAAATTTTCTATTTGTTAAATTCTGGAGTTTCCTTCCCTTGCTTCAAAAGTACAAATACAACTTACCTGAGTACTGTATGACAATTGCAACTGTTCATACTTTGCCATAAATAAAAAGGAAATTACCACTTTATGGCATAACCTATGTAAAGATATAACTAATAAACTGCTGTGTTGGACCTCAATTCAAAGAAAGCAGTCGGAATCAGGATAAAAAATTATAATTTAAGCCATAAAAAAAAACCTTTAAATCTTTATTTTAGATTTCTCAATGTCAGAAAAATAATATTGGTACCCTACAAAACAATGGTGATAAGATGTCACAAGAATGATATATCGATATTTCTTCTTTTTACTTTAAAATTGTATCATTAATATTTTAGAACTAATGAGGTATCACAGCTTAAGCAACCATAGAAAATCATAAATTTAATTTATAAATATAAAAAAAAAACTTCCAATAAGTGCTCTAACTAGTACTTTTTCTCTGCAGTATGAATTAATTATTCCACCATAGTGACATATGGTACTTAATTGCCATGAATGCCAATGTAATGAGTAAAGAACTATATTATGCAAGGTAGTATGACATTTTTAACCAACAAGAATAAAAATTGATGATAGTCAATTGATCTTTATTTTAAAATGCATAAAGGCTCTCCAAGTATGAAACATCAAATTTTCTTTATTTTAAACTGCAATTGAGGGAATAAAAATATCAATATTAAAGATAGTGATAACAGTAATTGGAAGCAATTTTTTTCTGAATACACAAATTTCACTGAAGTTATGCCTTCAATTAATGAAAAAATGTTAACATTTTGTTTTCATGTTTTATATATAAACTACTTCAGTTCTTCATTATTAAAAATAATACATATGAATAAGGATATTAAAACGAGGAAAATTCGTAAAAACATTTAGTTTATTAGATAAAGGAAAATACAGGAATTGGACAGATAGGATGTAAATTGTTTTGTTGTTTAATCTAGAACATGATATATCCATGTTATACCAACATAATTATTTTCTCTAAATAGTAAGACCCTTTAATATAAATAGGATGCGTCAAAAAAAGAAATCGACACAGTATAACTCAAGAGTATCACAAGTATTGTTATCACAATCAAATACTGAAATAAACTCAAACACAAGAAAATTAAAAATTTATAATTTACAAAAAGTTGGTTCTTAATATACATGCATGCAAAAATATTTACAAGTCCATTTAGACAGGTAATTTCCTTTCAAATAAAAAATAGAGGAACATTTTTTTTTTTTCAAAAGATAAATAAATAATTTAATCACATAACATAATGACTATAAGAACTGATGGGGAAGTAAATAGCACAACATAAATTCACTAAATAATTCCAACAGAAAGAAGTCATTTTCAAAACCCAAGATATAATTTCTGAATTACAGACTTTTCAAAACCCCTCACAATCTGTGATAGATGTTTAAATTGAAGAAAGAAATAACCATTCCCTAAAAGAAAATGTTTAATTTATGTTAAAGTAAATGCACATGTGCAAGGAAGATATTATTTTTCTCTCTTTACAACCCCTTAACAATGAAAATACATTTCAGACTGTTCTTATCTCATATTGCTTTAACTAAAAATGAAAATTCTAAATATATCATTTTACAACATACTAATTACTAAAATTCATTGATGAAAATGACCACTGTAGTAGCTGAATGATATAATAGACTTACATCACTTTAGATCAACAGTGCATCACACCTAGCCTTAATACAGAGGACTAACATTGGTGGGTTTTTCAATCTATATTTAATAAATAATTCATCATAAAACACACACAAAAAAAACTACAGTGGAAATTTCATTATAAAAAAAAAAGTATTTACAAATCTAAACTTAACAGGTACAATCAACATCCAACTTACAACTATCGATATATACAACTTGTAATCTTATAAGGAAGAAGAATTTAATTAAATACAGAAGGAAGGTTGTGGTAAAATTGGATATTACTAAAATGTACGTTAATCTACATACTTAAAATTAAATACTTTTCATCAAACGTCTTTAAAAAATTTAAATGGAATCAACTATTTATAATCTTGAAAACATGTCTTACCCTAATAATAGGGTAATATCACATTATAAAACTTATAGGTTAATTAGAAATAAGGGAATGATATTATAAAAATAACTAGGCAGTCTCATCAACAGTCGGCAACCAAAATGCCATATTAGTACAAGCTGAAGCTAACATCATAAATTTGGGATTGAATTGAACACACTGTACAGGACCAGTATGATCTGCATTCAAAACACAAACTTTAAAACCTGTATCAGCATTCCAAACATGTACTCTTCCATCGGTAGAACCACTAAATATAAACTGAGAATCTGGACTGAATGAAGACTCAATTGGTATACCTTTATTGTTCATATGTCCAGTAAATGTCTGCAGAGGAGTACCATTAAAGGAATCTATGAGACGTATAATTGATCTATTAGTTGATATAAGAATTGTTTTTCCATCTCGGCTAAATTTGAGTCCAGTCCAATCACATTCTTTTTCTTGGGCCAAGTCAAATTCGGCAAATGGACCTTTATCAAATGATCTTAAATCATACAATTTAATGCTTTCTGAATTTATTCCTACAGCAAATATTAATCCTTCAGGATCATAAGCAGTAACTGGTCTACCAGTAAGTTGCATCATGCCCTGGCAATTTGGAGATCTCAAGTCCCATAACCTCAGGGTTTTGTCCATCGAACCAGAAATAAAAGAATCTTCAATTGGTGATATGCAAAGGGAAACAACTTTTTTGGTATGACCAGGAAAATATCTAATATACTTGTTGTCATGTAGAGAAAGGTACCTGATAGTGTCATCTACTTTGGTAGAACTATGTATGGCAGTATTCTTGGCATGAGTAAAGTGAATTAAATCCACACCATACTTCTTACTGTTGACAGTTTTGGTTAAAGATCCTCTCTCACAGTCGTATATGACTATCTGGTCATCATCACTGCAAGAAATTAAAGCGTCCCCATTTGGTGAAAAATCTATACTTTTTATTTTATCGGTGTTTTCCCGAAACACTTTAGCAACTTTGAAGCTCCGAACCACATGATCAACTAACTTCATGATGAATAGAAACCAATCCTAAGAAAACCTTTAGACTATAAAGTTGTCCAAATAATGTAAAAATTATCAGACCTTTAACTTAAAAAACACAAAACTGATAAAGAACGCTTTGCATTTTCCACAAATTAGACATAATGGTGGATCTTGCGCAGGCTGAACAATGCCAATGGAGTAGTATCCTAAAAGGCACTGGAACAGTTTTTTAAAAATAAGCTGAAGCACCTTATGTTTAACACAAACTTGTGGAAAGTGAAATAATAAATAATTTTGAAAACATTAAAAATAATAAATTTATAAAATGACAATAACCGATGTATTATAATAGAAATGTTTTTATATTTACCACGACCATTTGAATATTTATAAAACTACAGTTACAAAGAGATAATATCTGAATGCAAGTAATGTACATAAATAATACTATATCAATCTCAATTGGCTTAGTATTTAGCGAATTACGTTTTTGAGTCTTTTTTTAAAAATTTATTTATACTGAGAAACGTTTAAAATAGCCCTCAAATTGTCATCATAAAAATTTCCTCTATCAAATACAAATTTTTAATTATGGAACAAGATGGTTGACCGTATGAAGTAAATTGTATGAAGATAGTCCGAATGGCGATCAATAATATTGGTCAATATTGACCCGGACTATCTTCCTAAAAAATACAAATTGTATAAAAAAGTATCTACAATTTTGATTTTAAGACAATAGTTGATATATTAAAAAACATCCCCATGTTCCTTTTCCGATTTCTAATCCTCATAATTATTGTAATTCTGAGAGTCTAGAGGTAAAATCAACTGCTTTTTAAAATTATATATTTTCATAAAATTTTAACTTTTTTTACAGTCATAGTTCTTCCCCCCTTTATAGCACAATTGCCACAATAACGCGGTTGGTTCCATTTCCTGTTGATCCGTGTTATTACGAGGGCCCATTATAATTTTTAGAAGTTCCGTACACTAAAATGTGGTAGAAACTAAATTTTCAATCTTAACAAATTAGGTGTAGTTTTATGCTAAACCAACAATGCACCGTATTCGAAAAACAAACTGGGCGAACCTTGCACACGCCAAGAATTTTACCGACCAATAAAATCTGTAAGGGTAATCTCAATAATCCTGGATATTTTTGTGTGATATGCTGCAATTGCTAAACCCGCGTAGCCGAAAGGCAAGTTAGGATGTAAATAAATAATAATATTCCATTATTGAATTTTATGGGATACTCCTGTGTCTCTATAATTAATATTTATTTTTTAAAAACCTCCCACATGTGTTATCAAGACAAAAATCTCAAGATCAAAAATGGAGGACTCATGCTTACAATGAATTATTCTCATCAAAACATTTTGACTAGTTCCGATATATTTTTATTATTTAGAAATTAGGCCTTACATTTTTACTTTTTCCCAGCTTACATATAAACTGCCATCAGTTTTGACAAGATTATATAATCCTGGAATGCTTCTTCAATAATCAATTGAATCTCATAAAACAAGTTAAATAGTTTGTTTTTTTAAAATCAAATTTTGTATGCCACAAAACAGACTGAAAGCACAATAATATCAACGTGAAAACAAATTAGAAAGTTTCAATGAAATGTGGAAAATATTAAGGATATTCTGAAGAAATCAATTGAAATTTTTATATAGAGCAATATTTACAAAAAAATTCTAAAATATAAAAATAACGCCTGATTAACTACGATGGAACCCACGCCAGAGCAGGGCTCGTGGTACCCCGGGTTGGTAGGGGCCGTCTGTAGCTGAGGGAAATGAGGCCTAGAACAAAAAATAATAATAAGAATTAAATACATTGAAGGCATAAATTTAATTTAGTGTTTTTTCTACACATATTTCATGGAAGGATTATCTATTGAGTTCATAAAATTTCTGAAATTGGACTAAAAATTATGAGGGGAAGTAAAATTACTTAAAATCTTGAGAAACGATTACTCGAATCAGTAAAGTATATATCGATTAACATAATTTTTTGTGTGGAGGAAAAATCTTCCAATTCCACAACAAAGTCCTTTAACAATGTTGTCAGAACTGGAAGATTAACTCCAACAAATCCCATCAAACCACTTTTACCATTTGTCCTTAACCAGCGGACTGCCCTTCTGTAACCTTTAATAATAATCCACTTATCCCTTTGGAACAGATCCACTACCTAGGACTAAATCTGGACAAATGAATAACTTGTATCTTTATACAACATTGAAAAAAATGGGAAACAGCTTTCTGATCGCAAATGAAGTCCACTAAATGCTGGTAGTTTCTTTGACTTTTAATTTCTGCAGTAAAAATTCATATTCTGTTACAAAATCGGTTTTCCTGGACAAATTGGTCCTCAACGCCCTAGATCAGGTCGTGATCTGGTGCTTGACAATCTCCGGATTCTGGAACTACTGGATACCGACGTCATCATGACTTGTCACCTCTTGCGTTACCAAGATTTGTAAGCATTTTTGTTTGACTGCTAATGGCAAACGTGTGGATCTGGCTTCAGGTTATCTGTTATTTACAAACATGCAAAAAGGATCTATTCTGTTCCAAACGGAAGGGGTGGTTTGATAATCATGTTGATACGTGCAGTATTTGAAGGGCTATTTTAGTTAAATTAATTATTATTATTTTATACATTCATTATTTAAAACTATTTATTTATTATCCTTTTTTAGTCCTATGGGGTAAGAGACGACTCACAGTATGTACTGTGATTGATTTAGTGATTTATGTAGGGAAAAAAAAGATACTAATAAAGTTAAAATAAATAAGCCGGAAACTGTCATTAAAAGGAGGACTTAAATGGTTTAAAATCTATGAATTTACAACTGAATAAATATTGCTTGAAACATTTGAAAGTTAAACAAAAATGTAGCTTTGTAGGACAATATTGGCGACTAGAATATCTATTCTAAGTTTTAGTTGAATTAAAATTTGATGTATGAAAATCTATTACATGAAAGGAGTTTTAAGCCTTAAAAGAGGAGTATTTCCTGAAATAATGTAATAATATAGAATTATTCCATTATTACAAGAAACGTGTATGTATAAATTTTATTTTGACAAATAGAAAGTCTATAATTTTACTATGACATTTAAAACATATCATGAGATGTTATAAAATTACCTAAATATTCTTGATTTCTTGACTATACTGACTAGTAGCTGTTTATTTATTTAGTGTTGTACAAATAAAATACATTATAGTATCTTATATATATTGAATAGTGCCAATGATCAATACGATTTTTTGTGATTGTCTCAGAATCTATTCATTACTCTTTGTTCCACTGTAAATGACGTAATTCGTACAGGAATTACAAATGGCGGATGAGACTGTTGGGACTGATAACACCTCACAATTGTTTTCGTAAATATCTTGTTAATGCTGATATGATTTTTGAAGATACTGTTTGAAAAGATTTCTTTTATTCAAGGTGTTTACCTCTTAGTTGTCATTGACAAGTGAAATCGCATCTACCCATTCTTAACGTAATATTGCAAAACACTTAATTATTAAATAATGTGATAAAAATTGTCATGTTTTGATTAGCATGTCTTTAATTTTTACAGGCACGGTCAGTCCTTGATCTTACTGTTGGATGCTACAATGTGTTTATTGGTGATCATGTCTAATTATTTAGAATCTTTTGCTTTTCACGAACATATTAGTGGTCTGTTTTAAGGGCTGTAAGAATGTCAGATCAAATTAGCTCAGGCTTCTATCAGCTTAGTGTTACCAGTAAGTTTTTGCATTTCTTTTGCATTTTTTAGTTATGATACATAAAATGATTTTTTTGGTTTCTCTTAGTTGAATGTGCCCACTTGAGAGTTGGTAGCAGTTTGTTTAAGCCTAATCCTTATGTAGAAATATTTGTGGATGATAAAAATCCTCGAAAAACCGAGGTTGTTAAGTGCACATATCAACCAAAGTGGAATGAAGAGTTTACTGTGTAAGTATCAACTGGTTTCCTTTTAAACTTAAATCTTATGCTGAAAAATTATTATTTTAATATTCCGTGAGGTTTTCACCTATTGTTTTTATTCCTAGGTTGGTGACACCTGTTTCCTTTTTACACTTCAGACTTTTAAATCATAGTACTTTTCGAAAAGATAGCGTGATAGGTGAAAAACGTCTCAGTTTGTATGATGTTTTAAAGCATTATAATGGCCGGTGTGAGCATCTGGAACTTAATATGGATTTAATGAGTGATAAGCATTTACCTAGCCCTGTTAAAGTGGGTGAACTAATTGCTTTGCTTAATGGATTGAAGGTGGATATATCTGCAGTATCTCCCCCTGAACACGTTCATGCAGCTTCACAATCAGGTACTGTGAAAACCTTTTTATTTTTGTAAACATTCCATTGTGCATCCTTTGTTTTGGATGTGTGATTTTAAATTTTCTTTTTGGAACATTTGGTGAACTATTTGTCTTAAGGCAATGCATAATCTACAATAATTTAATTCATACAAATTTTGTTTACATGGTATGATTTAACATTTGTTTATTGTATTTTATCACATTATCTTCAAATTATACATCTTAGCAGTTATTTTTATATCATGAAACATTTTTTAACCCCTTGACTTATTAATTTTTAATAGTTCTTCTGTTAATTTAATTTTTATCATTTTTAATATATGTTAAATTTATGGTTGGATGATAATATTAAAATTTAGCTCGATATGATTGTCGATAATAATAAATGAAAACAATTATTTTGATTATTCTTTAATGAATGGACTCCATATGTAATATATAGCCATGTTAATTTCCTTACTTCTATGTACTAAGATATTCAAATTCACCGCACCCGAACCATGTTCCTTTTATATATTACAAAGTCAATCGACAATTACCAACTACAACTGCCAAAGTTCTATTTAATTCCATTGATATAAAATGTTTTAATATGTGTTTATTTTTAGGAATATCTTTGAATTAAATTGTTCTTTAAAGCTTTGTGTTGCAGTTTTTATCTTCTGTTTGTTTTGTTAAATAATATTTTGGAAAAAAAAATTAATTTTTTACTATTATTATTTATTTATTCTGGTATGCAAAGAAATTTAGAATAAATGTTGGGTGGGTAGTTGATGATGGTCAATGAATGATCAAAGAATTGGCTGTATGATTAGAATTCTAATCATTTTCTGAGTTTTATATCTTATACCTGTTTTGTTTTTTTGTTGGTATTATATTGGTCAAACAAGATTACAACATTGGAAAAGGAAAAGGATCTTACATAAGAAATAGGTATTGATGGTGGTGTGTAAAGATTAATTGAGATTTTGACAGTAGAGGATTATGATATAATCTTGGTCCATGGCTGAGTGTTTATCAGCAGTAATGTTTATATTGAGGATAGGCTAAGGATTTAATTTAATAAAATGATTATTAGTTATTTCCGAGCTAAAGAGTATACATTTATGGAGTTTTTGTTTTGAAAAGGTTACCAAATGTTGACTTAAAATACATATGTTTGGTTTGTCAGAAATAGTAAGTTTATTATATCTGGTCCATATAAATCTATTGATCTGGGAATTTGGGCCAAAAATGTTCTTCTGATCTCTATAATTTATGGCCTTATTTATCTATGACATTTTTTTTTGTTAAGATATTCTACAATAATATTTTTCCAAAAATTTCCTACATACAGAATATTCTTGACTTTGTTCTATATAAATTAATTGTTCACTCCTATAACTTTCAAATTAGTCAATAAAATTCCAAAGATCACTAAATGTTTATTTAAATAACATTTTTATTTTTTCGAAAATGCCCCTGCAGTTCTGATTCTTTGAAATTCATAATAAAAAAGAAATTTAGGTCTTTTTATGAGTTGAAAATGTCTAATCATGGAATATATTGTTGATATGTAAAGATTCTTTCTTAAAGACTAATTATATAATTACAAGTATATTGTAATGGATTGTTGGCAATGTTATTAAGTAGTAATAATCTCAGGTGTAATTGATTCAACAAACACTGGATTATGGTCAGGTACCTCCTTAGAGGTGTCTGTTTACTTCTTCTTTGAGCTTAAGTTAAAAGTTATAAAATAAGCCTGACCATCATCAAAAATAAACAGTTTAATGTTTTAGTAAAACTTCAAGTGGACCATGTAAGTGAGGGAAGAGATATTACAGTCTTACTTCTGGATGATCATTTATATGCCAAAGAGAAATAGGTTAAGACAAAAAGGCTACAAACATGAGCCAATTCTACATAAATCATTATGAGAGTTAATATGAAGTAATAGAATATTTACCTGATTTGTTCATATTAATTTTTCTGTTAAATATATTGTTTGGTAGGATGTTTGTCCCATTTAACTATAATGGTGTATTAAAGTTTATGTGAAGCCTGATTTAAATTTGTCTTCTTTTATCTGCTAATCAAAATTCACCTTTGTTTTCAAAAGCTCTGGTCCTGACATGTAACCCTCTAAACATAGTTGGCTTTGTTACCATTCATTGGCAATATATTTGGCAAGCATGCAGGTCGGGTAGAATATATTCATTTATTCTATATTCAGGATAGGGTAGAATAGATTCATACATAAATTGTATTAGTTTTGTTTATTGGTTAGATGTGTTGAATCATCCCCTCTTTACCCATATAATCTGTTTTAAGATTAGATTTTCTCTGTTGTGATTTTTATACTGATGTTCCTATTTCTTTTAAACTAGTGATACATTCAAATATGATATGTGGGCCATTCTTTAATTTTGGTGCTATTTTCCTGTGTTATAAGGAAGCTTTTAAGAAAGATAAACCATCTGAATTCAATTGATAATATTTTTCTGTTATTATCCTTGAGACAAACATTTCCTTAAGGATAAAATAGGCAGTCCCCTTTGTTCCATACTTTTATCTCTTCAGTTGGTTCCAGGATGTGAAAGATAATAATAAGATAAATAGATTAATTTTTTCCTTCATACCAGGGGTTATTTTTCCAAATTAGGTCAATTTATCTATTTCAAATAAAGTAGTATTAAAAGCTTCTGTTAGTTCTAAAGGTTATGATGGAACTTTTTAGGTTATGATTAGTTTATATGTTTGTTTATTTTATGTGTTAAAAATGATATTTGGTATTAGGGTTCTATATTGGGTTTTATGGTGATAATACTGAAAAAATAAAAATGTTTCGAGTAACGATAACCAGAATGAGTTTCTTGCTGGAGTTTTGTGATATCATTTTATATTAATCATTTATGTACGAAATATTAAGACTGACTATGGCTAAATAAATATTTTCTATTTAAATTAATAAGAGTATAGAGGTGGTCTATTTTGATTTATCACTCCACAGTTGTTTATGTCACTTCATAAAATAAGTCTTTTTATAAAAATTGATATAAAAACCACAATACTTAGTGTGTGCTGCTTCAGAAAATTATCTAGAAGCATTGTCTGAGAGCAATAAAAATAATAAGAATTGAAACACTCAGCTTTAATTTTGAACAATTTTTATTACTAAATATGGAGAGTAACCCATATGTTATATTTACTATTAAAACATTTTTTTAGTCAGTGTAACAATATATATTTATTAATGTTTTTAATTTTTTTGAAGTTCCATTATTTTATAGCAATGTTTTTATCCCTAACTTACCTCAAAAGTTGGTGATGTCAGATGTGGGAAATCAAGGTACTTTGGCTTATTTTTTGTTAAACTTTACTTCATGTTAATACTTAGTACCAAATCTTAATTTAAAAAAATATTTACTTCAACAGAAACATAAAATGTTAACAATTTTGTTCTCTTTATTTTCTTAGTATAGCATAAGTTAATTGTAACAGCTCTCCTTTTCTTATTAAATTATTAGTGATAACTGTTACTGTTTGATATTTGGTCACATCTATTGCTTAGGCCTTAGTTTGCCTGAAAGTTTTACTCTTTTGTTTGATTTTTTTTTTTTATAAGAAATATGAATACAAATTTTGGCACCTCATTTCGTTGACCAACGTTTTATAATTCCTTTCTTGACTCGAAAACTATACATTTCCTGGAAGATAGTTAACTTCTCTATAAAACAAATCATCAAGATTTGCTTATTCCAAATGCCTGTCATTGGAATAAACTGAATTAAAGAATTTATTAACCCAATTTTTATCCGTACTTCCAATATAAAAGGTGTCATTAATAACCTTGCCTCCCTTGAAATTCTGGAATATTTGGAATAGTGGTCTCTAAACATTTTCTTTCAGCGGCACTCTTCTTGTTCTAAGAAAGTTGTTCTTACACCCTTATTAGGATAAAAAATTTTGCAGCGCCCTTGCTGAGCTAAAAGTAATTTGTGAAACGATCATCCTTAGAGCAGTTGAATATGCAGGAAATGAAGAAAAATTCTGGAATGCTCTGTATACTTGCTATTTTAATTTAATTTTTTTTTTTGTAATATTTTGAGAAAGTGGGACTTATTGGTAAGGCAATAGATTACTAACTCAAACCCGACTCCGGCAGATAATTATTATCTGTTTCACCATTGAGTCAGCCCTGTGGGTTCGGGAGACCTCTGGGGTCCACCCAGCCTCTTAAAGTGGGTACCCTTAATTAGGTAAATAACTGGCGGTCGAGCATGATTCTGACCAAATCACCTCATTGCACAAGGAGTGAGTCTAGTAATAGTACTTCCTTATAAAGCACTGCTCACTTGACCCTTCATGGGTCATATTTTTTTTTTAATATTAAATTTTGCCCACTGGTATACACTTGGGCCTCGCCAGAGTACTGCAGTACAGCCAGTTTGAGAACCACTGCTTTAGAAATCAGGATAACATTTAATTAGGGTTGGTGAATTTTAATTGGATAACTTGATCAGGTTTTTTATTGAGTACATGCATCAGTTACTTACTATTCAGTAACTGCAATAATTTTTAGTAATTATCAATGTGTGATTCAGTATCGTCTATTTATTATTGTATTTTCTTGAAGATTTATAGTACACTTAGAAGTTAGAGTGCTTTGAGTAGAAGACTTTAAGAAAATTTTATCATAATAGTTTGAGCTGATTTGGTGCTCTATTCTAGATAAAAATACGTTTTTTGGTTATTGTATAAATATCTAAAATGGATAGATCCATTGAAAATTTGAACCAATTGCAATGCAATCCTTATCTAGATGGTCAGGAAGTAAAAATATTATTTCAACTAATTATATCCCTGGTAGTACTAATTGGATTATAATATTTCCGATTTCTTTGGTAATTTTATTTTCTATAAAATTAAGATGTCATGTTTTGGGAAAAGTTCAATATGTCTATTCGAGATCAATTCAAAGCTCTTTAAAACATATCATAAGGTAGTAAATAATGAAAATTTTCTTAAGACTAGCATTTTCCATATTTGCCAAAATTTATTCATAAAATGTTGATTTCTCATTTGGGAAAAATTGAAGAAATAAATAAAAATATTAACATGAAGATTTCTATTAGGGCTTAATTTAAAGCTATGAAAAATGAGCCCTGAAAAAGAAAACAAAATCCTTGATTTTAAAAAGTTCCTTTGTGTTTGATGGTCTCAGACATGATTGGTGATTTGATTGAGTTTGAACGTACCATTATATATGACATTACAAAGAATCTTGAAAAAATTAAGATTTGAGAATGATTTGACCAGCAAAAGCAGTGAGAGGAGGGGAGTTTTGAGAGGTGCTGGGTACCTTTTTGTTGCAATATTTTGTAAACATGACTTTATTGAGAGCATAGCAACATATATATACATATTGAACGTATTCCCATAGATTCACATTTTTATTTAACCTAGAGTAGTCCGACCAGTTTCCATGATCTGACATGCCATGTGTGTGTTAATTTAGTTCTGGTTAGTTCACTTTGCATATTGCAGACACAATTTCACCGAACTGGAAGAGGTCTTAGTATGGCACTGATTATTTACTATTTTTGGTAATCAGAAAAGGATTTTATTTGTTTATTGTTTAGTTAAAACATTTACTTATGCAAATTAGAGGGCAGGGAGGTTGAAAAATAGAAAACTTATAAACCTTAAACAAGGTAATGGTTTCATCATCAAAATGATCTGGTGGCACACTATTTATTCCACTATGGTCCCCCTCTCAGTACATTTCAGCAACTGCTCTGTATAACTGTGGTTCCAGTTAATGGTAAACACATTTCTCCTCTATAAAGTTTCTACTGAGCAGGAATTATTAATAGCGTTGGATACATTAGTATATTTTTATATATTATAATCTGACACCATTACTTGTTTCATAAGTTTACAAATTGAGACCCCAAGCTCAACTAAAAAGGATCTGTTGGAATTTGTTTATCTCTTAAGTGAGTGTAGTTAGTGGAAATAGACTTTGTGGACCATTTAAAGGAATAATTATAATTTGGTCGGTTAAAACACACAACAGTACATATGCTCAATGGAATTGTTCATAATTTTGTCCCCCTATTTTGGTAGTATCTGGTTTTTAATTACTTTTGATGTATGGTTTTTAATACTGCAATTAAAAATCAAAACGGCAATTTCTTTATTATTCAGTAGGATATTTTTTGTACAATAATCATTATAATCACATAAAATTTTTGTTTCAACTTTTCACAGAAAATATTTTTATAGGTACAAATCGCGGAGACGTTCGTAGCTCTGTATTAAATGGTGGTGTTCGTGCCAGAAATCGCCCTCCTGAATCCCAGCAATCTACTCATCACATTAATAATTCTACAGGTATATTTTTTTATTGTATTTCTCTCTCTACAGTGGTTACAAGAATACAGATATTAGTAGAAACATAAAAGTGACACAATTCGTTCTAATATCCTATCAAATTGTATAGTTGCTTGTAATACCACCAAAGTATCAATACTCCTTCCAATACGATAGTATGACTAAAGTATTGATACCTGATTCACATTCATCCAAATTGTAGTGAAAGGCATTCAATTAATATATAAAATGCCCATACATGAAAAACTAAAAACATTAAAATAAAAAATAATTTAAAATTATGAAGAAGACGGTCAGGGGTGGGATGTGGTCAAAAGAAAACAAAAAGTAGTTGTTAACCATTTTTGTTTTTTTGACCGCACCCCTGACCATCTTCATAATTTGAAATAATACAAACGAAAACTAATTTAATTTAAAAAATAAACCTGATTACCGAAATACCCTTTTCTTGTACTTCTATTTCTTCTAAGCAATGAGATGTTATAGCATAGTTCTTCATACATATTGGTGGATCTTTAGTGATGTATGTACAAATTAATTAAACTTGGTAGTTGGGGACCCTCCACTGAATGCTACTGGTTTTTCCCCATAACTGTGAAGTATATTCAGTTCCATGTAACTGAGAATGTCACCATATAGAAAGCTCTTGCATCTGCACATATAAAGAAAGAAAGGGTATTAATGTGTTTTTAGAAGAGTCTTGAGTTTCGTACAAATGTGGAATGCACCCACTGCTATATTCGATTTCCTTTTTTTTTTTTATATATATACAACATTATTGACAATCTTCTAATATGTTTAAGGAGATATGCAATAATATGCCGTTGCAAGAAATATGAATATGTCGGTAATTAGTTTATTTTTTAAATGAAATTATTTTTTATGTATTGTTTAGTCCACTGGATTATTTTTTTTCTACAATTTAAGATGATTGTTCCATGTCCAATAATTGTATGCACTTATACATTTTATAATGTTTTTAACACTAATTTCATCTTTTATTTCAAGTAAAATAACTACAAAGTATCGATTCCATGCCCTGTCCATTTTGGCTCTTCGTGCTATATCGATTCCATCCCCTTTCCATTTTGGCTCTTCGTACATTCATTCCAAAATATTCAGATATAACTAAGTATAATGCTGTTTAAGTAAAAAAAAGGTTTTATGGATATCAATATAATTTGATGAAAAAATGTTAGCTACTAAAACTGTGTCACTAAAACAAAAATTAAATAAGCCCTTTAATAAATTCATGTGAAACAAAAGTCTTAAATATAGAAGTTTTTCTTGAAATGGGAATAGAAGTCGGAATCTATATAGAGGCTTAAAAAAACCATTCACTAGTGAAATGTTATATTTAAAAAAAAGTCTGCTATTGTTCTGCCCATAGTAACTTAACTAGATCTTTCTTAAGGAGGCTTATGATAGGTCTAGTTAAGTTAAACTATATTTCTTAGAAGGCTTTTTATCTTCTTTACAATGGTGCAATACTTTACTATAATAGTTCTTGAGCAATCGCTTTCTATTTTACAAAAAACAACTATTTTAAAAAAAAAAAGCAGAAAATATTAATTTTTTCCTTTTCTGTTTAGAATAAAACCATGATATAAAATAAACATTTTTGTTATTTTTTATGTCTGCTTTAATCTCCAGAAATTTTATTAAAAACTAGGAGAAATCTTGCACATATCTATTTTTTTTTATTATACATGGACTATTATAGGAGGCTATCCAGGCATTTCATACAAACAAAAATGTCAATGAATAAAATCTATGTGTAAAATTGCAAAAGTTTATAAGTTTTTAACATGTGATATTTTTATTATCAATAATTTAGGATGATTATATTGACTTGGGCCTATCATAATCACTAGAAAAGAAAAAAGATTATGTTAAATATTAAAAATCACATTAACTAGGGCCAATTGATATAATTAAATATTTTTGAAAATAGAAAAATATTTTTTCATTCTTAATTAAAATTATTTTAACTATTAAGTCAAAGATTTATAATTTTTGTTGGTTAGGGATAAAATTATATTTTTAAACTTTTAGTTAAATTTTATTTTTTTTACAAAGTGTTGGATTTATTCATATATTTGAAATTATTTGCATATTTTTACCTAAACATAAAACCTTAAAAGAAGATTTTATTAATTTTTTACATTTTTTAAGTGTTCGTTGTTATGGGGACTAAAATTCCTATACTTCCAGACCTTAATTTAAAAATAGTTCTGTAGAAGGTATTTCTGTTTGTTGGAGAGTGGTGTGTTAAGGGAGGTTTCAATGTATTTACAAGTTGTAATGCATTTTTCATATTTGATTTTACAAAGATAAACTGTGTTGTAGATAATGTTGGTTCATTAAATGGAGGATCCACTGTCAATGTAAATGGTGAAGGCATTAGTGTTGCTGGAAATGCAGAACTTCGCCAGAATCAGTCAAATATAACACCAGAGGAACCACTTCCACCTGGGTAATTATATTTTATATAACCTCTGTTGTTTGTATATATAATTGGATAATTATATTAATTACAAAAGTTTTCACATTACGAGTAAGACTCAAATCTCGCCTCTTGTGCAGACAAAATATTGTGCAAGGCAAGTAGATGTACATCTCGCTCTGTGTGCGAATAGTCTAGAAGTCTTTCTTACATATTTGTCCGTAATTGTGATGAAAACTCTATATCCTTGGAAGTTTAATTTACTGCACAAAAAACCGTGCCCGTGTAGGCCTCGGCGC
>NW_027106674.1:1192824-1245667 GCF_000696795.3 Halyomorpha halys
GGGTTTTTAAGTTGGCTGTGAGGAGGTTATAAATGGGTTTTTAAGTTGGCTTTGTGGAGGTTATAAATGGGTTTTCAAGATGGCTGTGAGGAGGTCATAAATGGGTGTTCAAGATGTCTGTGAGAAGGTTAAAAATGATTTTTGAAGATGGCTGTGAGGAGGTTATAAATGGTTTTTTAAGATGGCTGTGAGGAGGTTATAAATGGTTTTTTAAGATGGCTGTGAGGAGGTTATAAATGGTTTTTCAAGATGGCTATAAGGAGGTTTTGACAGGTTTCTCAAGATGACCTTGTATTTAAGTGATAGATATAATTTACAAACTGATATGGTGTACATGTACATTGTGCAAATACTATTGACAAATTAAATTCTAGAGCAATACCTATTCAATTTTTAACCTAAATAAATTTGCCATATTAAATTCAGCAGTATAAAATTTTAATCTATAAGTAATATTGGGAGCACAGAATATTAGGTAGAGGATTTCAATTTAGAGGGCTGTGGAATAAGCTTGTAGTGGTTTGAGTCTACTATTGTACTAGTGTATACTACAATGTGTTGTTGAAATTTTTGTCTCTGAAGATATTTTAGCTGAAATATTAAACCTTTTATTTTATTATTTAAATTAGTGAAATAATTTTACCTTTTAAATTATAAAATACACACAGTTTTCTTTTTCAAATTCCATAATAGTTTTACTACCATGATAGTTTTATATTTCACTATGGTTTTTAAAATACTGTCGTATTTTAACAGACAAGAAGTAGGTTCTGATGAGCCTCCCCTTCCACCAGGGTGGGAAATTCGATTGACCGAAGATGGAGTTCGCTATTTTGTTGATCACAATACAAGAACTACCACATTTCAGGACCCAAGGCCCGGCGCTCCTAAAGGGTTAGTACTTACTTTTGTTATATTATTGCAATTAGAATCTTACATTATTTTATGATAATACAGTGTAGTGAATATAGTGCCACATGCAGTGTTATGAACATTAGCACCAAGTATAGTGCCATATTGTGTATCCCTATCTCTACTAATGGTGCTCAAATGATCAATTTTTAAATATTTTTTTAATTTGTTAAAAAAAATGTATACAATTAAGTTTACTATAACGTATGTAGCTTAGTTACAAACACATTTCAAGTCTTTTTTTAACTCAATATATCTAACTAGTTGTGTGGTAAAAATGGACCTGGGCATATTTCTAAATGCACTATTCATATATAAAACAGCACTTAAGCTATGATACCTTGTGACTGAATAAAACTTTGTACCATTTTTTAAATAAACATTAATGGTTTATTCTAGAGACATATTGTTAAATGTTAAAGTCAAATACTATTACATAATTACTCAATAAAAGAGTGGTTAAGAGGAAATATCTGTTAAATGATTATGTTAATTTTTTTAGTTATGAGGTATCACTGTATAAGCGACGTTACATTTATAATATGTGTAGCAAGTAAAATCTCTCAGGGTACTTTTGAGAGTTTGATAAAAAAGAATTATACAATTTAGGAAGATGGTCCATGTGGTGGTCAAGAAAGGTAAAAAAAAAAAAAAGATTATTAGTAAGCAACGTTTCGCCCCATTTTGCTGGGCTTAATTAGGGCTGAAACCCTTTTGTTTCCAGGACTCAGCGCTGATGAAGCATGGCAAAGTGAGGTTATTAATAAATAGTTGTTTTGCAATTTTCGTCCTTATCTTCCTACAATCATCACATATAGTCAAGTAATAATCCTCTAATAAACATTAAGGTAATTAAAGAATTTTTTTTAGACCCAAAGGTGTTTATGGAGTGCCAAGAGCTTATGAACGATCTTTCCGTTGGAAACTTAGCCAGTTTCGTTATCTTTGCCAAAGTAATGTGTTACCCTCTCATATCAAAATAACTTGTAGCCGACAAACTCTCTTTGAAGACTCTTATCATCAGGTTATGAGGCTTCCAGCTTATGAGCTAAGGAGAAGATTGTATATAACATTCAGGGGTGAAGAAGGATTGGATTACGGTGGTGTATCAAGGTAAATACTATTTTACTGTGAGATTTATTAAAGTATATTACTATGATTGCCTTTATGCAACGCCGTAAAACTATCAGTAGTCCAGAATATACTTTAATAAATCTACATCGAGTGAATAATGTAGATTTATTAAAGTATATTACTATGATTGCCTTTATGCAACGCCGTAAAACTATCAGTAGTCCAGAATATACTTTAATAAATCTACATCGAGTGAATAATGTAGATTTATTAAAGTATATTATTGATTTATCAATTATATTTTCTACAACTCTTCATCAATTAGTCCCTCTTTAACTAATTTCAATTTTCAATTTCTTATTTGTTCATTATCAAGGTTTTTAAAGATTTATTATAGATAGTTTCACCACTTCATAAATCTAATATGAAGTGGTGAATTAAACTGGAGACTTTAACTTCTAACTGAGACATGTGTTGAAGTATTGGATAAATTTAGAGAATAACATTTTTAAAAAATTGGTTAAACTTTTTAATTTTTTTAATATAAATGTTGAAACTTTTAAGCATTTAAATGTTTTAGTTTTTCTGAAAGACTACAGATAAGATTTTGAATATGTCTTTAACTTAAAACAATTAGGTTTTTTTTTTTTTTTTTTAGAGAATGGTTTTTCCTGTTATCTCATGAGGTTTTGAATCCAATGTATTGTTTATTTGAATATGCCAACAAAAATAACTATAGCTTGCAGATTAATCCAGCATCGTATGTTAATCCTGATCATCTGCTTTATTTTAAGTTTATTGGAAGGTTCATTGCAATGGTGAGTTGTGCTTATTTATTATTTGTAATTAAGTTAACTAAATTAATATATTTATTTTAAATATTTCTTTGGATTTCCACTTGTGGCAAGGAGTTGGTTGCTTAATTTGCAGTTTTTGAGTGTAACCAAGTAGTCCGTAGTTTAGTTTGTCTATGGCAAACATTCCACTTTTCATTAGCTGTTCTTTAAGTCCAGTCATGAACTTCTATTCCTTTATTTTGTAAGGAGGAAGTTTTATCTTGCCTACTTATGAACTTTCTCATTACTTGTAATTTCTTCATGATTTGGGATACAAACTATAATTTTTTTTTATTGGAGATGTTTGTCGAGGGGTGCGGTCAGCAAAGAACAACATAAATAAACAAAACCATATTTATTTATTTCATGCCTTAAAATACCGACAATCTTCTCCAATCAGTAATCTAAAGTCAACTATCTACCCCTCATTATAATTTTTTTTTTTCAAATAACCAGGAGATGTCCAATTAAAGGTATATCAATAATAAATATCAAGGTCTTCCCCATCATACTTGTTAAGTTTTTCAGATTTTATGAACTTACGACTACATTCAAGATCCCTTCTAGAAATAGAAACCAATTGTTAAATATATTCTAATACAGATTGTATAGATTGCTTTAATTTTAGTTATTATTTTGGTATTAAAAATTAGTAATAGTAATACTATCCCAGATTTGACTTACAAAGACGATATTTTACACGTTATGCAATATTAATGTAAGAATTTAAACATATAGTATAAGTATGTATGCCACAATCTGACGTATGAAGATATAGTCATTTAGCTCTTCTTCTTCTGGCATTACAGACCGTGGAGGTTCAAGGTCTCACACGATGTACTACAGAAATACATTGTGCGTTTCTTGATGAGGTTTTCATAGGGTGGGTTCGTCACTCCTACACCTACTTTTGTAGGTGTACCAAACGGGGAGGCTGTGAATGAGTATTATGTAGTTATATGCTTGAAAAAATCCCGGTTAGGGCCGGGGGTCAAACTCACAACCTTTGGGTTGGTAGACAAGCGTGCTACCATCACCCTACCTTTTGGGCTCGATGAACACGTATATACGTTTAGTGAAAGTCATTCATGTGGACTAAGGCCATTTGTTTTCTCTAAGTCATTGTCATGGACTAAATGTTATATATGTATGATTTTTACACTTTTTAAACGAAAATCTGAGGATTCACCATTTCGGCTAATTGAAAGGCATTTTCTGTCGAAATGTGAGAGTTGGCTGTAAAACAGTTGACAAGAAGAAAGTGTGTTTGTGTAAAAGTAAGAGACGGAGCGATACACACTACAAATGCAAAAAAATTGATGTCGGTCTATGTATCAATGATTGTTTTGATATTTTTCACACACCTTTAAATTAGTAATTTTTGTTATATATATCAAATAAAGTTATTTAGTTGGCTGTAAAATTTTAATGTTTATAACAAATAATTTTAATACTCAAAAATAATTCTCTTTAGTTATTTAACCTTCTGTTAAAGAATTACTATAATTTGTTACTGTTTGCACCTTGAATAGTCACTTCAGTGTTGTGAAAAAGTATTTCGGCCCCAGCGATGGTCAGCGCTACCCGAGCGCTGTTCCTACAGACTGTTTTAGTATTCAGAGCTCAAAAGGTTAAGAAATTGCGTAATAGGGAACATCAAACTTCATGGAGAGTTTACCTGTTTAGTTAATATACATTTCTGAATAAAGAAAGAGCTTAATTTGGAATTCTTATCTCTCTCCTTTTCATTAATATACAAATGGGCAAATTTTTATAATTCTTTTATTTGCTTCAGATCTGTGGAAGTTTAGAGCGAATAAATTTAAATAATGAGTTAAAATTAAAATTTGAATATTGAAGATCATTTACCTCTTATATCTTTACACGTATAATTATTATATTATATAATAATATTATAAATAAGTATAATTATTATTTTCTTTTTTTTTTTTTTTTTATGAAATCACTCTTTTTTTAAATTGTTGTTTCATCATTCCTTAGTAAAAAAAAACTTGTTGGTCAATATTTTCACTTTTTAAAGAAAAACATTGAAACTATGAGAAAGTATTAAATTTATCTGTGATTGGTTCACAACATTTCATCAACCGATATTTCACCCAACGTTTGCAATATTGTTAGCTTAGGTCCAAATTTTTCTAGCCCCATCTCTTCCTTAAAAATCACCCCAGAACTCCTCATGGACTTAAAATGTATTCACAATGACCTCCTTATTCACCATTCTAATGACAGTAAAGAGTTGTCCTGTACTTCTATTTGCAACATCATTTCCAATCATCTCCTATATCCTCATTCCGATACTTCTAATTTTTCTCTGCAATTCTTCAAAGACATTTCTTTCACCTGATCTTTTTTAAAATCCCATCACGATATTATTATCACTAGAGCAGACAAAGGCAACAACACTGTCATCATGGATCGTGTAGACTATAAATACAAAATGGCCTTACGTTTATCTGACCGATCTACATATGTGCCCCACATCCAGAGACCGCACTCCTTCACTTAAGAACAAATTTAACCAACACCTCAAAGACCTCTTACATTCACAAGAGATCAACTATCCCATGTACAGAAATCTTATTTTCTATAATTCTGTTCCCCCATGTTTTTATGGACTTCCTAAAATTCATAAACCTGATACCCCACTCCATCCTATCACTTCCACTATCAATTCTTCCTCTGTTAAACTCAGTAAATTCCTACTTCCTTCTTTACGAACCCTCAGTCACAATAATTCTTATGATATTCAAAATTCCTTTCAGCTCCGCGATCTTTTATTATCTTTTACCATCTCTGACCACTACATACTTGTTTCTTTTGATGTAGAGAGTTTGTTTACTAATATTCCCATAGACAAAGCCCTCCTTATCGTAGAAGCCAACTGGTGCATCCATTGCACCCCTCACTTCACTTAACCATTTTTCCTACCTTGAATCCCTTCAACTCTGTTGTAAATCTGGTTACCTTACCTTTCTTGATAAGTTCTTTATCCAAATTTAAATAAATTTTAGTTCAAAAAGTTTTATCATGATGTTGCGAATTCAGATTATACCGTCAGTAGTTCACTGTATGTAGATTTATGATCTTTCTGAGACTTAAGACTATAGTATATGTGATAATTCAAGATTATTTGATTTTATATCACAAATAAAGAAACATATTTTTAATATATATTCATATTATAATTTAAAGACTTCTTAAGTAAGTTGTCTTCAACAGTGGCCAAATAGGACTCCTTTCACTTCGCAGCTGTTAAGTAGTTTCTCTAATTGGAGGAGAAGTCATTGAACTTTTTTTTATGGAGAATATGTTTGCTATAAAAACATTTTTAAAAAATAGATTTTGGGGATATAGAAAGTTTTACCTGTTATTTATGTTTCTTATTTTTCATGTTTTATTACAATATGACTGAAATACAGTTTTGTGTAAATTGGATCTATGAGATTTGTATTTATTGTTTTATATTAGCTATATTAATTATTATTGTTATTTTTACTTTGTCATTATTTCCTTCACTTAATTTTTTTAGGCACTTTACCATGCAAGATTTATCTATTCTGGTTTTACTATGCCTTTCTATAAAAGAATGCTTAATAAGAAATTAACAATGAAAGATATAGAAAGTATTGATCCTGAATTCTACAATTCATTAGTATGGATACGTGAAAATAATATTGATGATTGTGGGCTAGAAATGTTTTTTTCTGTTGACTTTGAAGTACTGGGTCAAGTTATCCATCATGAGCTGAAAGAAAATGGAGACAAAATCAGAGTTGATGAAACTAATAAAGAAGAATATCTGAGGTTTGATTTTGTTTAAAAATATTTATTTCTCACAATTAATGATGAATCTGTTATTTTTAAATTATATTACTTTATTATATTTTCTTAGATTAATGACTGAATGGCGCATGACTCGTGGTATCGAAGAACAGACAAAAGCATTTTTAGATGGCTTCAATGAAGTAGTACCTCTTGAATGGTTAAAGTACTTCGATGAAAGAGAATTAGAGTTAATGCTCTGTGGTATGCAGGAGATTGATGTTGAGGATTGGCAACGTAACACAATTTACAGACATTACACTAGAAACAGTAAACAGGTTCTTTGGTTTTGGCAGGTAAGTTTTTATTTCTTTACAGAAATGCATTATTTTTTAATGTATTGTATACTCTAAACATTATTTTTGCTGTCCACTCTCAAAACTCAGCCAACCCTGTACTACTATTCCAACTTGTTGATTAGAATCACTTAGTCCATATTAATGTCTTGGTCAACCTGATTTTAAAGCAACTACAATCCCTACATGTTTTTTTTTTAATTTTTGTCTACCTTCCAAGTGTTATCTCATGTTCTATTTCCTTTTCAACACTGTTCCTCTAATTGCCCACTTGGCATAAGCTATGGCGCCTTTAAACATTTATCTTATCTCATAACTTGCTGTGCCTCATGTTTATAATAAAAACTTAATAAATATTTGTTCCAATTAGTTTTAGATAGATATAAGCTGTTATTAAGGTTGTTAACCTCCTTAAAAAAAATTAATAACCTTTAAGATGTTCACATTTCTTGCAGATGTTTCCAAGTAACTGTGTCTAAAGGACAATAAATTCATCTAAATGGCTTTAAAGTTTCAGTCTTCATAATTAGTAATCTTGCTCTGATATTATGTGCTAATATACCATTTTTCACACAAGATTTTTAAACTTATTTAAAAGTTTGTGTAGTGTATTTGCTTTCATGGGTATGAAATTATCCTGAGTACGATTTTACATGTTTTTTTATGTATAAGGTTACTGTTCCATTATTTCTATGGGTTGTTCCGTGTATCTAATAAATCCTTAATTCCTCCTCAATAAATAGCCTATCCAATCCTAAAAGAATTTCAAAAATCTGATTGGTAGTTCCTGAAATTAATAAGTTTATATAAATAAACTCTTCTATGAAATTATTATTATTATTGTTGATGTTTCAATGGCATCAACAGAGGCAATGGAAGGCCATAGGATAGCATACTTTTTTTAGAAGCAGTGCCGGTTCAAATCCCACCTGGGTGGGTTGACTTTTATTTCATGGCAGACCCTCAGAATGAATATTGCTTTCCCACGCTGGCTAGATTATATTAGTAACTTATAGGATAACACTTTCCTACTGTTCCTAAGTCTTTCCAGATCTAAGTCAGAGAACATACGGATGCTAAACCCCAAATAAACAAAAAAATCAACAAACCTCAGCATTTTATTTTTTATATGATTCCAAACAAAAGCATGAGTCTCTCTTCCATATTGTACCTGAAAGAAGACCTATGTTTTCTGCTTCAAGAAGTAGGTAGGCCATTAACTCATATTTTTTTTCTGGTGATTAAAATGTTGGGACTGCCTCTTTTCTTCTCATGGTTATATATATATTTTTTGTAGATCCTATTTTTACTTACTTAATTTTCATAATTTTTCCTTAATGTTTCACTGACATAATATTATATTGAAAACTAATTTTTTTATCCTTGTTATTTCAGTTTGTTCGTCAAACGGACAGTGAAAAAAGAGCTAGACTGTTGCAGTTTGTCACTGGAACTTGTAGAGTTCCTGTTGGAGGTTTTGCAGAACTTATGGGTATATTTATTTTTTCAGGAATCTGTTTGATTTTTTATTATTTTTTAGTTCCTAGGCCAATTAGTTTTTGCTAGTTTTATCTTCTTAGCTTAGCATTCTGTGAACAGATAGGTAAAAATATATAGAAATAAAGAAAATAATGTACTAAAACTTTATGGTAAACATAACTACTAACGTTCATAAGGAAAAAATAATTAGAAAAAAGTAAAAAAGGAGAAGGGGTGCAAAAAAAAATTATGAAAAAAAGAGATAAATGTAAAAAACAAACACTAATATTCAAATTATGAAGAAGCAGAAAACAAAATTTTTAGTTCGGCCGACAGACATGAGAATTCAGGTGAGTGAGACATGAGTGGCACCTTACAACAACAAAGTGAAAGTTATTTTATACAAACCAAAACAATTAGAAAACAAAAATGTCTGTAGTCAAAAGCACTTTTTTACAGGTAAACAAACCTCACAAATTAATCATTTACAATTAAAACCACCAACAGGGCCAAGCATAGAAACGGGTTAAAATTTAATACATATTTTCCCTTCAAAAACTGGTATCATCCGAGACTTTTACCACACAACCTTGATAAATCAACACTGTCAAATGTCTACTTTCTTTTTAATAATGATATATTGAAGAGGTTAATAGTTGAAATCAGAAAAGGAAAAAAAAAACAATATTTCAGTCACTAAATCTGCTGTCAGTGTAATATTTTATCGGTTCATTAAATGAAATGGAAACATTCAATTGAACATCCACATCCTCATGTTAATTTTAAGTAATCTCTCAATCAAAAACTAATAGCTCTGTCACTGAGTAAGGGTAAGAATATAATCAACATTCATAATTATTCTCTCATTAATTTTATTCTCTAATAACTTAACACTAACTATGGAGGGAAACATTTTTTATAGTGATTTTTAAGGTTACACAACATTGAATCTCTTCTGCTCATTAATTCATACTGACTTGGGGTGAAAAGTTATGAATCTAAAAAAAGTAAAAATTATTTTGTTTGCATCATTAAAATTTACTAGGTTCGTCTGTACCTGTTGGCAAATAAAAAAAATTGAAAATTCAATCCTTCATCAAAAAAATTAAAATAAAATAAATTAATAGTAATTGAACATTAGTTTAGTTCTGATTTAATTTAGGTAATTATGATGATGATGAGCCTAACTGAACTTAATTTGCATATATGTTCTCCCAAAAAAATGTTTACCTTAATAATGTTTGCGTTGTTGGTTACTCTGAACTATGAGGTTATATAACCCTAGGCTTCCATAAAGTTTTATCGAAAATCACTTCCAGTTGAAGAATGAGAAGTTTCGGGAAAAATAAGAAAATAATTGAAACATTTTTATAATTTTTTTTTGTAACAGGGGCCCTTAAAACTTATAAATCTCAAAATCTTTTTAGATCGATTAGTTTAATTCCCCATTCTTAGGAATTGAAAGAATAAAAATTAGAAGTTCTCTATAAAAAGTCATCCTATCCACTTTTGGAAAAGTAATATGGAAGCATTTCATGTTATTAAGAATAAATTAAAACTGTTGATTTATAACACCTATTCAACAAGACAAATTTGAAATTTTGAAATAAATTGATTGAGTTTTTTTATGTAGATTCTGTTATTTAATTTGTGGACTATGAACATAACTATTATTTTCCGTTCATTTATAGAAACAAATCTCAATAAAAATAATCAAATTTTGGAAGAAATAAAAATTCTGGGTCTGCTTAAAGAGGAAAATAAACCTTTTATTTTGTTTTTAAATGTTTGTTGATATGTATAAGTTAAATAAATCAACAGTAAACTGGGTATTATTTTATTATGAATGGTATTATTTTATTGAAAGATATAAATAATCAATTTTTAGAAAACAATTTCCAGGTAATTAATCAAATGTTCCACAGTTGATAAAATTATTTGTAAAAAAAAGTATTTCATGGTAACTCATCGGCATTATTGCCCTGCCAACATCTCCCTAACTCTCTGTTGATAGAACTCTATTTTGTGTTAATAGAATCAGCCAACTATTTAGCTATGGAAAATTGTTATATACATTCTCTGTCATTATTTTATTAATGTGTTGTAATTATCACTTCTAGGAAGCAATGGTCCTCAAAGGTTTTGCATTGAAAAAGTTGGTAAAGAAACCTGGCTTCCTCGATCTCATACATGCTTTAATCGCTTAGACCTCCCGCCATATAAAAGTTATGATCAACTTGTTGAAAAACTCAATTATGCTATTGAAGAAACCGAAGGCTTTGGTCAAGAATAATTTTCTGTTAATAAACTTCAAAATATTAATTTTATATTCCTGTAAATAACAATTTATTTTAACTTCTTTTTTGTTATCTTTTGCACAAGCACATTAAGCATCCTTAAAAAGTTCCTTTTGTACAGAATACGTAATCTTTTATTTTATTCAATGAGAATATTAACTAATTAAGAACAAAATATTACTTGCATTGTTTATAGAATGTGAAATAGTTTGAAATATATCTGTATTTCATTTATAAATATGTATGTGTGAGTGTGCGCCTGTGTTTTAAAGAATTATATGTTATTAATATGTTGTAAATTATTGATGTGTAGTATAGACTGTAAATATTATATGTAAATAGACACACACACATATGTTTAGATAAAATGTAATGGTTAAAAGTGTGTTTTAACACTGTAAATTCAACTCTTTTTTTTTTGTTAATATTGTATATTATATTGTAAATTAATTAATAAAATCCATCCAAAGATTGATTTGATTTATTATCTTCTTTCTCTACCTTTCTTGATCATTCTCCATTTCCCTTATTCCTGTCAAAGAGCAGCCTTTTACTCTACCAAGCCTATCCCCTTGATAGGTTGATTAATTAAGATTTTAAAATTGTAAACTGTTCTTCAGAAAAAATAAGAATTATTATGCTTTTTTTTTTAACATCATCCATATTTAAATGCCTTTAAAAAAAAGCTTTAAACGAGGTTTTCCATTCTATGACCAGACAAGACCATTTTCAAATTTTTAATTAACTGTTTTAAAAAAACTTCTTCCAAAATCTATTATTAACAAAAATGGAAAAAAATCCTTTTATGTTGTAATAATTTAGTAACAAAATTGTTAACAATACAAAAAGTAAGTTAACAATGATGAGTATTATGTTTATTATACCAGTTTTTTTTTTTTTTTATCAATTTATATTCCAGAAGTAAGTGCTACTTGGTTATTTAGAACCTAAGTAATCCTAGTCTAAGACACAATCTATCATCATTTCTAATAAATAAAACTTTTTTTTTTTTGTCAGATTGGCCACTGTTAAAATGAAGTGATTTGTAGACAGACGAAGTTTCGGTTTTGGCCCAAACAACTAGGTTGGCCACATTTTCAGTTATGGCTAAAACTTTTTTAATTATGCCCAGAATTTGTGACACTACTGTGATCCGTTTCCCAGTAGTCGAGTATAGGATAGCTTTTTTTGAGGAGCCATTCTTTGTCAATAAATGCATTTTTTATGTCCTGTATGGCAAGACTTGCGTCAAGGTGGTGAGCCATTGTCTCATATATAAGGAGCATATGTGGCTTTTATGGTATGGAGAGACTACTGGAGGTAGTAGTGTCTCACAGAAAACAGATGGGCAGTATTGGGTAAAAATTTTGTAATTACAATTAATTTCCAATTATTGTAATGTGAATCTGCAGAAATTAAATCAATTGTTCATTAATAATAATATTAACTACTTGATGAACCATTGTAATTGTAATAATGGTCTGAAATTATGATTACGTGATGGACAGAGTTATTGATTGCAATTACTTAGTGGCCAACACTGCTGATTGTCTCCAAAGCGAGGACCATGGAATTCTGTCTTCCTGACAAAAAAGAGAATCTTAGTACTTTCCCTCAGCCAAATTTTGTTCATATTCCTAGATCTTTTCTTTTATCTTACCTGTTGTTAATGTCTATGAGATTCATAATGCTGAGAACTAGATGGCTGAGGCATATCGGAGCCTTCCTTGATCAATCTTATTTACCTCTTCATTCACTGACCACAATGGCTTGGCATCCATTGGAACTCAATTATCATCTTTTATTATTTTTTTTAATATGAGCAGCACAGCCTGTTAATCATTAAAGAAAGTTACTTTGTCTTTACACAGGAGGTGACTTTCCAGAACAAGTATGAATGCTTTTATCTCTATAATTTGTCCAAATCTTCCTCAAGAAATTCTGACCGAAACGGAACTTGTAATAAGTTTTTTTACTTATTTATGTTCTACACCCCAACCATCTTCTTATATATATTATATTATCCACACTCAATAATCTCATCATTAACATTGTTTTCAGTTTTGCTACATGAGAGCCTTGATTAAGCTTTAAGGACATTCATTGCTAGCATTGGTCAGAAAGAAGGTTTTCATGCTGATAAAAAAAAGCTTTTTTTTCAGTTATAACCTTTTTTAGAGGGATCCCTTAAATTAGTTGTGAATTAATGTCTAACATAATGTTTACAGGTCATTATGTGAAACTCATACATCTGGTCCGTTTTCAACTTCTAACATGAGCACCAGTTATTAGAAAAAAATTAGAATTATTCATCTATTTTTGAGGCTTTATTTTACCTCCTAATTCGATTTATAAGTAATAAATGAAAAAAAATTAAGAAAATATGTTTTTCATCTTGTCCAGCCCCCTAGGAAATTCCCCTTAAAAATTTGTATTTGACCTACAGTTGTTTGTTTCAATTCACTGACTGATTTAGTCAGTTATTACATCAGGATTCCATTAAAGAAATATGCCTCAATATTTTTTTAGTCAATAGAAAAATAAAACTGTAGGTCCAAACGTTTTTCATTCACTCCCTCACAGAAAATCTTCGGTGGTGTAGCTTTGAGGAGATGACTAGATGGCTGGGGTGGGAAGGGCTGTAGTGGGTAGTTCCTTGGATTTGTCTAGACTACCAGCCAAACGCTCAGTCGCATGCTTTGGTTCTGTTGATGCAATCTTAGTGGAGAAACTGTGCTGTGGTCCATTATCATTACACTCCCTTTCTTAAAAAAACAGGAGAGTTTTAAAGTAATTTTTTGAATGGGAAATGTTAAAGGTTTTTGTTTTCATGCTCTTTTTCATTTTTAAATGAATTACAGTAATAAAAAAATAATAAAAATCTTAAAAATTTCACTCTCATACTTTTTTCTAAAATTTTCAATAATGAGGGAGAGAATAACTGTATTATGCGTTTTAATGTATGGAGACTAGTTTTAAACCTATATCATTAGGGCAAAATATAGGTATGTACCTGGCCTATTATTACCAGGTATATTTATCTGTGAAAATTGGGCCAAAAGTGGATAAGCATTAGATACCAGAAATTTTCCAAAAAACATATTTGGAGAATAATATACTCTGACAACTAGGGTACTTAGGTCTGCATATAAAATAGCTTTGGTTTGTTACGTACCTACGGAGTGGATGAAAAATAATTTTTAAGACTTCACTAGTCTTAGAACGCTTGTTTCAAGATTCAAGATCAAGCCTTAGGATTTCAAAGGTCTTTTAAATATTGGAGGCATGTTTCTCTAATTCTTACCAGAGCTTACTTAAGTCTTGCCTTGCTGTTGGTGAAATAGTAGAAAAAAAATTATAATCATGTAGTTTTAATATGATAGTAAGTACCAACATTAACTAGCTATTTCTACACAGCTTACTCTAAATTAAGCTAATTTTTGTCTCCTCAAAAGTCATGGAAGCCCTTGGGGACTCAACCTTCTAAATCCATCACAGCTGTAAATTACAACAAAAAAATCAAGAGCTCAATTCTTGATGAAAATTTAACACCTTCTAAATGAGGAATTTATTCAAAAACTAAGATTGGGATTGTCTAGCTCACTCACTCTAAAACCTGATTTACACCCAAAACAATTTTTCTTAAGCATGTATGCTGCCTCTGAAAATGTTTCCTAAGTCCACTCGAGAATGTCACCAGTCATGTCCTAAATGATGCCTTGAATAATAATAATGTCGGTATTTTTGTTGTGCCAAATGTAATGTGTTAACAGAGGATGTATGTTAACCCTAATTTCCTAAATATTCATCATTTTGATCCAAAACATAGATTTAGTAATTTAAATTTGTCCAAGACTGATACTAACTGGTAATGTGGTATTAGACTGTATTATCTGAGTGATGCCACAATTGATTATATAGACAGTATAATAATAATTAATTATGTCAAAATGTTGGTTATTCACCAAATGTTATCACATTAATATAAAATATCTTATAAATATAATCATATTTATAAGATATGTTTAAATTTGTTATGTTTCTGTCACTTAGTACATTGTTTTCCCCCTTATAAGTCAATGAACTGTAAAGATTAAAAAATAATAATTACATTTTTGAGATTTACGACATGAATAAATTATCTACTTTTTTATTGTTACTCGTAAATGTGGATATTAATTTAGTGGCATCTCTTTTTTGTAGGACTTCAATATGCAGTTTCTTCAAGTTTTATATAATTTAACAATTCTTTGCTTAATTGTCTTTGTAACTATTAGATATTATTATCGGGCAATACTGCCTATGTAGTTCAGCCATACGGTCATTATGTTTCTTGCTTCACATCAATATTAAACTGTTTCAAGTTTTGAAAGATTATTTTTTGTTTACAAATATTTTTCTCAACCCTCTAAAAATCATGTTTTCATTCCTTCACTCTCTCATATTAACATTTTTTTTAAAATCATAATTAAAGGTACTCCTGCTTGGCCACTACGTGAAAAGTGAAGGTACTATGCCACAAAGAAGGTATGCATTTTTGCAGCTCGAAATGATGACTTCTTATTATTAAGATTTTATAAACGGAAATTTGCACATATTTAGGCAGTGTCCCGATTAGTAAACTATTATATTCCAGAGGAAGTGTATTTCTTATGTCAGGAATGGGACTCTGAAATGTTAAAAATCTATGACATTATTAATAAAATGAATTACTCCAAGAAAGTTATATGTCATAATTTATCTAAATTATCCTAAGAAACTTCAAAATAAAATATCGAGAACTAGAATTTATCATATTAATAAGATTAGAAATTAAGAAGATTAGTAAAAGAATTTCAACTAGATAAATATACAAATACCTTATAAATATATTTATAAATACCTAGTCATATCACAGAATTGTTTTAAATATACATTAACAATGATCTTTCTTCCTATATAAAACAATAGCAATAGGATTATCAACAATTGTTTCTAATTATAATATTAAATCATTGTACAAATCAATAAACATTTACTACAATATTTATTACTAAGTAATGGGTCGGCAAATATGTTCTTTTAATATTTTATGTAGAAACAAACAATATAAATAAAATCATTACATCATAATTATTGCTTAGCATAGGTTTCTTCCATTTTTCAATTACTTCAAAATATCACTTTCAAATAACACTTGAGAATCACTGGTGAAAAATTATCAAGTACTAGGGAAAATTTCCTAGTAATATATACGAAAACTTAATCCCATTCATTCAATAAGTTGCAAGTGGTGAAGCGGAAATAAAAGTTTGATTAAGACTTGTTCGATGACTTCATCTTATTTTGTGCAAATAAATTTTCAAAATACTAATTAATCCTAATTATAATCTTGCATTCTACTTATCCTCATTAACTCTTGGGATCTACTCTGATGTACAAGTTAGGAATTAATATTTAGAGATAATTGTTTAAATATTTTTCCATACATGCCTCTGGGCCATTCACAAATTAGAAGTGAATTTTGACCAAAGATGACCCTGAAATTACTTGAATTATTGTTGACACTGCAGAGTTTGATATAAAACTTTCTACTTTAATATTTAGCTAATCAACAAATACTAGTTTTTTCATTTAGAATAACATTATAAATAATGCATAATATTGCACAGTAGATATTTCCCTTTATATTAACTGGTCAATGACAAATACAATGGTGATTTAATTAAGAAGAAATTTTTTTATTTTTTTTTGTAGACAGAATAAATAATCCATGGGGCAGAATTAATTTTAATGAAAAAAAAAAAAATAGAAAACTAAATAGACTTATTTGCCAACCCAACACTAATATACATTTTCTATAATGCAAAAACACAAATTATTGGAAAAGCAAAAAATAAACAATTTTAATCAAAAAGTAAAATAACTACTATTTATCTTGAATGATGATTCTATTATATTAGGTCAGGATCATTTATCATTTCAATATCAACTATCTTATTCTAGTCAGTAATGATAAAAACGTTAAACATTTTTATTACATGTAACTGATATTTATAATAATCATAATTACTTAATTGTATTTAATAAAATACAATGTAAATCCAGTTTTACATTCATAGCAATATCTTGTTATTGACCTTTTATAATGAAGAAAACAAAACTTTATGTGATCAAAACATTTTTAATAAATGTTTTTCCAGAATCTAATGACTTGAATAAATAGCAAAGCAAATAATTTAAAATGTTTATGTTTATAACAGGAGATAATTAATACAAAAATTATGAGTAATTATAAGTCAATTGCTTAGGTAAATAAAAAAATAACAATGAAATAAAATTCTGACTAATTTTTCTTTTTCTTATGTTGAGGAAGAATGCCCATACTTTCTTGGTATGCTAAAATAACCTTGTCTTGAACTTCTGGAAGAGCTGGAGAATAGCGAGAGTATTCCATTGCATATTCACCTTTACCCTGAGTTGAAGATCTTAATTCCGACACGTATCCAAACATGTCATTCAAAGGAACCTATGAGAATTTCATCAAAATTAACATCATTAAGTATTTAAAAAAAATTATAAGTAATTATGGAATATAACTGATTAATTCATAACATTTTGGTTTTTATATTTCAAGAGTTGAATTACAAAAACATTCTGAACACATAATTAATAATGAAATGAAAATGAGAAAAACATAAACTCATATATAAATCCTAAATATGAATGATAGATCACTAGAATCTTTGTTGAAGTGGACACTTGAAGCATTGCATTTGTTCCAGAAGGCACATAATTGTTTTCTCAGGATTTATAAATTAGTTATGTTTTGCTTATTAGAAGTAGTAGCATTGTGGCGGCTGAAATGGATGTCTAAAGTTACTAAGCTGGATAACATAAGAACAACTAAAAGTTATTTTAACTTGATAAGAATAACATAGACAAGAGGATTGTTTAAGATCTCTCCCAACAGATTTGGATTTTTAAAGCTATCAGAGGAGACAGCTACATAATTATATAAAATATACAAGAAAAAAAAAGAAAATTCTAAAGGTTTAGTGAAACCAATCCTTCACAAAGCTCCCTCTGAAGGATAAGGAACAGCGGAAAATTAAATCAATGATCTATATGTACATATAGTTAACCGTAAAAATTTAAATATAAGAAGATGGTCAGAGTTGCGGTCAAAAAAAAAAAAAAAGAACAAATAGTTATAAATTATTTGCTATTTGTTCTTTTTTTTTTTTTTTACCGCAACCCTGACCATCTTCTTATATTTAAATCAATGATCATTGGTTTAGAAAAAGTTTGAGAGAAAACCAAATTAAATCTGTTTGTTGCCTTATTGAAGTTGACATAAGTGTTGAAAGTATCCATCATGAACTTGGTTTTCCTAAGATTTCAGCTTATAGGGTGCTACACTTATTGCTTCATGATCAAAAAATCTGAGATGAGTTTTGGTTCCACAACTACACTTAAGAGAACAAGTAAAGGACAAGGGAGAATTGTAGAGGCCACGCAAGTGGGAGCCAAACCTTCTTGGTCTGCTAGGAAGTTCTCACAATGGTGTTCCGGGATTCAAAAGGGAGTTTTCTAGCTGGCTCTTGCAACAAAAATGTGCATAACACACGTGACTTGATAAGGGTTACACAATTTTTAATATGGTGATGATTTTTAATATGGTGATGTTATCTTCAACAGGAAGTTATCAACTTACATCAGGTAGTACAGACCATAAAGCAACTGAGAAAGAAGCAGGAGGAAAGGCGAGCCAGGAGATAGCCAAACATAATGAGGTGATACACAGCCACTTTCCCTCCATGAAGTATTGTCCATTGTTAGTCTAGTGGAGGGTGGAAAATAGGTGTAGGAAGGTGGTTTTAGTAGGTATAAATCCCATACATGGACAGAAACAAGCCTATCGATTTGTATTTTTAATAATTTTCACATACTTTTATAACATAAAACTCATAGTAATATATAAAAAAATTAAACTAACCTCAGCAAAAACAGTAACCCACTGATCACTTCCTTCTATTCCAGTTATAATACCATGCCTTTTGTTTAGTTGACCTATGGAAAAAATATTATAAATTCATAACAAATGTTTCATAATTTAGCTTAATTCTTTATTATTAAAATTAAGAGGCTCATTATAACCGATGTGTACATATGTTGTATGAAAATTTTGTGGCCTAATTCTATTATTTCACTAATCACTATTGCTTTTTATGAGGCATCTCCAGAAAGTAAGTTGGACTGCCATGCCGTGTGAATTTTATTTTCAGAAGTTGGCAACAAAGAGGGGTAGTGAGGGGTCTCCTGAACACACTGAGCACTGGAGACCTGTATCATTATCAAAAATCATCTCATAGTGTCCGTTTCTGTGAAATGTCAGAAATCCCATCAAGTGCAAGTTGCCTGCTGTGATAAGGAAAAACTTCGATTATATTTTGCATAGATCAAGAGTGGTTATGGCAAAGGTGCTATTAACCAAACGAGTGTATTTAAGTGGTGTCATGAGTCTAAAATAAAGGAAGAACAATTATTCATACAAGCATTAGAGAAATACCTTCAATTGTGACCAAAAAATTTGGAGCAAAAAATTAAGAAAACTTTTGTCAAGGCAACCAATTGACATTGGATGAAATGTTTGTGATGTTTTCAAAAATTTCTAGACCTTTTTTTAACTATCACTGAAACACAAGGATATTGAAAATTGTGATCAAGATTTGTTCTAAAAGAACTGAAAAATCAGCACAAATTTAATCGGGTCGCAAGCGCTTGCAAGTTCCTCGAGTGATCTGAATTGGAAGGTGAAGATTTTCTGGCTTCCATTATGATTGGTGATAAAACATGATAAAACAGGGCTCATTATACCCCTGAGGTAAAAGAGACATCACAGGGGGGAGGAGGAGACACACACTGGTTCCCCATCTATACTAAATTCAAAATCTCAATTCATCAGCCAAAACAATCATGGCTCAATGAGTTTTGGAACTGAACCGGGATCATTTTGATTGATTTTTTTGCTTCAGAGAAAGATGATTACTGCAGCACAATACTGTGAGATCATAAAAAAGCTCAAGAGAGCAATTCAAAACAAATGGAATGTTGACGAAGGAAGTATGTTTGTTAGAAGACAAAGCCCGCATAACACCAATGCCACTAAAGAGCTTTTGAACTTGTCTGGTTGGGACATGTTGATGGAGATTTTCATCTTTTCACCTTCCTGAAGATTGAAAAAAAAAAAAAAATTGAAACAAAAGGTCTTGAAATGGACGATGGTGGGACAGTTCTACGAGGAGTCCATTAAAAAGCTTTTGTGATGATTTACACCCTGCATAGAACTGAAAGGTGATGTACACGGAAAAATAAGTATCGTATATCACAACAGCCATTTTATAACATATACAAAAATATCCTTTCCACTTTCTAGACATGCCTCACAATTATCAGACAACAGTGTAGTTGACACAATAAGAGAAAACAAGGAATTTGCAGATAAGATCTACTTTTTAATATTCGCTTTTATTTTCATAAAAAAGTTGTGGAAACCCCGCTACATACATTTTTATATTTTTAGAATTGAAGGATTTACAAAATTTAAGAATCTTGAATTCAAGCCATAATTTTTGAAGTACTGATTAGACCGGAATCTTGGAGAAATGATACATATTTTTAATGCAATTTTCATTGTCTTTCTATCAAAAATATCATCTAACCTATAGGTTTAGTATTTTTTCTTAAAAATGAAAAAAAAAATAGTTTCTGAAATCTGAAATTATCAGAGAAAATTAATTGTATGAATGAAAAATATTTTTTAATTTAACAATTGTAACATGAACTTAATAAGAATAAAATACAAGAGTATTTTGTATGAAAAGGCTTCCTTAAGCCTCTGAGTTAAAATCAGGATAAGATACAATTCAAATCAAGGAAGTACTTACTAGAGAACAACTGACATTAATCTTGTGACCTATAATGTATAACTGTATTAATGTCATAAGTCTAAATTCTTAAAGAGATGTGGATTCAATTGGTTATTAGATGTGAAGCAACCCAATATATACATATATACCCAACAAAACAAAACTTAATGAAAATATTACAACTATACATACCCATAACAGCTCCCTGAAATTCTTCAGGAACTGTAACTTCAACTGCCATAATTGGCTCAAGAATTTGCCAAAGCCCTTCTTCAAATACTGAAAACATAAATAGACATTAAGTTAATGACTTCAGTAAACTCGTTTGGATCTGGAATACTACCACTGAATAATTAAAAATGATAGTTAAAATATACTAACTAATAAATGAGAAAAACACTACAAATTATTACACAGTGGTTTAAAATTAAATTGATAATTTATTGATTCTATAAATAACAAACAATAAAAATATGATTTGGAATCATTATACCAAACCTAGAAAAAGTTGTTCATGAGGATCATCCTGGGGTGACTTTAATGCCAAATTCCAGAAAATTCTGTTTTTTGAAACGTAAAACCTTAAATTTTGAGTGAGTATCATTTTTTTTTCTTATTTTATTATTATTATTTTCAAAAATTTACCTTTGTAATAATAAATTATTAAAAATATTGAGCCAAAACATGTTTGTTTACTAAGTCCAATCAGTTTTATCTTTACTAATAATGGCCTGATCGTGATTTTTTTTTTTTGTTTTGTAAAAAATTTAATTATCTTTCAAATGATAAGAAAATAATGCATAATTTTTGAGTTATGAGCAGTTATCTTTTCTTCTTATTTTTTTTTCAGTTTTTTTCTTAGGAATTTATTCCGTACAAACATCTTTAAGGAGAAAACTTTGGGCAAGTTTCATCAGTATTGTTAGATTTCTTATGGCCCTACTAAAATGTGTTTTAAGGCTATGGCAAACAGGTCTGATTTGGCATTGATGAAGAGTATAGTCGGCGGAGGGACGGCTTTTTTTAAATTTTTGAATTCTACGTATCTTGAAATTTGAACCCTAAAATTTTTTTTCTAGGTCAATTACAAAAGTTCACTATTGAAAATAATAGATCGAAAGAAGATGATAAGGAAAATCCTTCAATAAAAATTGAAATTATTACAATTATTGGTTCATTAACAAATAAAAAAACACTTTATATCTAGTTCTTAAGTAGAAGTCGCTATTTTGAATTATGAATTTAATTTTGTATATTTGCTTAAAAATTAAAAAGCATAGTTTAATCAAGAACCAATTCAAAACTGTGGTGAAAAAATTAAAGTTCATTTTGGTAACTGTGACAAGTGAAGGAAAAAGTTCATTACGGTCACCAAACAGTTTGTATTCAGTCAAAGAAAAGACTAGTTTTTCAACATCTAGATCTAGGTACAACAAAGTGGTTCACAATAAAAATAATAATCAATAAATTTAATAAGTGCTGTCATACATTCGGCAACCAAAAATGTATAAATGTTAACAATTCAACTGGGAAGAGTCTGTTTAAATTTTAAACAAATCAATATGGAGCGGTGCACGCATCACATAACATTCACTAACCACCCTACTTACATCCCTAAGTTTTGAGTAGATTGATGGACTTGTGTTCAAGTTATCGCTATTTTTGAAATTTAAGGGAAAAAATCTTTTCTTTAAAAAATTTAAGAAAAGGACCAAGCAAAAATTTCTAACAAAATTTTTTGATTATTCTGTAGCTTAAAAATTCATATTTTAGGATTACTGAGGTGTAAATAATGAATATACAATTTTTTTCCTTCCAAGAATACAACAATCTAACAAAAGATAACAGAGTTCTATACATATGTATATAATTTTTTACCAATTCAAACCTGTCTCTATTTTTCCTTTTTTTACCTTTAGTTGTTCAAAAACTTTTTCAATATTTTGTATTTATCCATTGTTTATTACAACCAACAATGGGGACTAGTTATTTATTTCAAATAAACAGAAGAATTAAAGGTTATTCAGAGGAAGCTTTTTTAATCATTCATCATTGAAACCAAGTCAAGTTATTTCATTGAGGATAAGATCTATCTCATATTAAAGAACATTCAATTGTATGATGGCACACATGCACACATACAAAACATGTATTTCCAAAAGTAAAGAAGTACCTTGCTTGACAGCGCCTTGAGCAGCTAAAGTAAATGCTAGTTCACTTGAATCTACCACATGGTGAGCACCATCCAGTAGTCTGAATTTAATACCCGCCAACTTATGTCCAGATAAAAGGCCTATAATGTTAATTTAAAAATTATTAAGGAATATTTTAAATAATTAAAACATGGTAGAAGGATGATTTAATTAAGAGTGACGTTAATGGACTAACCTTTCTCGGCCATAAGACGGAAACCTTTTTCAATTCCTGGAACAAATTGCTTAGGGATATTAGGTCCTGATGTTTCATCTTTGAAAACTAATTGAGTATTTTGTTCTGGAGGAAGAGGCTGTAAGTAAATCTATATTACTAACAATATTCATTAAACTACAACTTATTATTTAATTTATCTTAATATTTAAAAAGAATAAAAAACAACTATCAACAATTTAAATAGAAATGAATTAATATAACAATTTATTTAAAAACAATTTTGATCCTTTTTCTCAACTTTATTCTTTTTAAACTTCCAACGTTTCGACCACTTAGTCATTCAAGGATACCTTTACTTTGTTTTCATTTTTTCTTCTAAAATTCTTTAAATGGCGGCTAATTGCCTTTGTCCCATAAATTCTTCTATACAATTCTTTCCCAAATTTAAAACTTTTACTAACCACTTTTCTTACTATTATTTTCATTTGCAAACTCCAAACAGAACCCAATATATATATATATATTATACATAGAATATAACAAGTTAGAGCATAATAAAATTATAATAAAAGTTTAGAGCATCTTGAACCAGTATCCACTTAAGTACCATAAACTTTGCAGGAACCAGTATCCACTTAAGTACCATAAACTTTGCAGCACAAAGGAAACTTTAATGTGTTTCATGGTATCCAGTAAGTTTACTTTATTTTAGTTTAGTTTATTAAAACTAAATTTCAATATAAGCAGTGATTGAATTTCTTCTTATTTTTATTCATTATGTTATGGAAGGAAACTAGTTGAAATAATACTGTACAATAATTTAAAAAATATCACACTGGGTATCCAGTGATTTAGCAAGAAAAATCAATAATAATTCAATGATTTCAAAGCTGTGAACTGTAAAATTCAAGGCACTTTTCATCAATTAACTGGATAAAATTTTATTTCTAATAATTTGTACAATACAATTCCATATAATAATGAAAATGAATTTTGAGACTGTCTCAGATTAACAATATTTCAATACAGAATATTACTCCTCTCCTAAATATTTCATACATTTGTCAAAGTACTAATGGAAAAATATAATTATTTAATAATAAAAAATTAATTAATTAATAAACTATTTAACTAGCCGTTTTTCAAGAGCAAATCCCGATTTTTTCCCAACATGAAAAATTCAAGCATGATTCCCAATATTTCCCAACATGAAATATTCAAGTATAATTCCTGATTTTTTCTAAACACAAAATATTGAAGCTTAATTGTTAATCTTGGAGGAATTTAATGAGGCTGTACACCCTAGAGATAACTCTATACTTTGGCTTACCTCTAAAACACCAATAACTCTAGCAAATTGACCAGCTCCGCCAGATTGCTTCTTGTGTAAATAATCAAATTCACATGGCTGAACAAGAGTTTCTCGAAAAGAAACCTTTGGTTTACCCAGTATCACGGGGCAGTTATATTCCCTTTCCATTCTCTGTAATTACAAATTATAGTATAATTTTTTAAAAGCTCTAAATTAAAAAGAAATGAACACCTTATTAAGTTCAAAAATGTTAAAATATAGAATTTATAATAATAATTAAAAAAAGAAGAGAGTCAGTTTGATTTTGTCATAAGTGGAAGTTTATAGGAGAGTTGAAAAAATTATTCTACTATAAAAAGGTTAAAAAATCTGGTACTGTGTGCGCATCATATAACTTTCACTTACCACCCTACTTTGAGTTCTTACTAATCTTTATTCATTTCAGGATAAATATTTCTAAATTATTCACTGTGGTAATACTATAAATATTTACTAATAAATATTACATTATATAATAAATATTAAATAATACTTTAATATATACTAATAAATATTTCTAAATTATTCACTGTGGCAATACTTACTCATTTTAATTTTTCAAATGAACCTTTCAATTGACATTGACTAACTCAAATTTCAACAGTTTCCAGAAAAGTACATTTAATAATATTTCTCATTGCAAAAGTATGACAGAAATATAACAATTTAATAAAATTTAGATCCTCGTCTAAATTATTTATTTATTCAATGTTGAAAATAATATGAATTTTATTGTATTAGCCATCCTGTCAACTGAAAGGCTCAAATATATCAAATATCTAGGTTAAGTTAAAAAAAACCTATTTCATCACAAGAAAAGATTTAACTGACTCATTAAATAGAACAATCCAAATTCATCCAAACTCGTGTTTTAGTAATGCATTTTTGGTCAATCTCCATTACTTTCTAAGACTTTATACATTATATATATTATTTTTGTCTAAAATCTTTGGCTTGCCAATGGAATATAATAAATCTTATTACAACTCTTATTTCCAGAAACATGTTTTGCCTCTTATCTGCTTAAGTTAATTATCAAATCTTCTCATAATTTATATTTATCCATTTTCCATTATATATAAAAACATGATATAGTTAATTATTTCAACAAATTAAAAGTACTTTAGAGAAAGATCTGAAAAACCTGCATTCAAGTCCTATCAAACTATTTCAATGAGGCCTATCTGATATCAAAGAAAACTTAATTGTATGTTCATATAATGAGTTTAATCAAAATTGTTAGAGCCATTTTCAAGAAAATTGGAAAAATGTGAAAAATAGTTTCTACAAAGTGGCACTTCTGCTCAGTTTATTTAATCGAAAAAGTTGCTATCACACCCAATAACTAATATACCCGCCTTAAATATATAATTTAAATTTTGTACTTTTTATTTTTGAGTTAGACTGACCAATTACTTAAGAAGAACTGTTAAAAACTTGAATTTGAAATTTTGCACGCTTTCCCTTAGTGAAAGTAAAAAGTTATTTAATTTAATTAATGAAACTGAAATTTACAAATCGATTTAAATCTTGCCTGAGAATAAATTTCAAGATGAAGCTCTCCCATACCAGAGACAATAGTCTCTTTATTATCGGAATCATAAGAGAACTGGAAAGTTGGATCTTCTTTTGTAAATCGTGCAATAGCTTTGCTGAACTGATCACGGTCCTTTGAGTCTTTAGGTACAATCGACATGGAAACAACAGTATCTGGCACATGAATGGACTCCTGAAAAATTAAAGGATTATATTAATATTCAATAAAATTCAAATTTTGGTCACTTAAATTCCTGATTTTTTCATGAGTTTAACTGAAATTTTTTTGACTTTTCAAGATTTTTATTAAAAACTAGTGGCATCTGAGCAAGGGTGCAGTAACTGCAAATACTAAGGACTAATGTGGAGAATCTGTATATTGTCAGAACTCGAACTATTTACAAAAATGGGCGTTGATGACCTCAGGGTTTTACGCCCTTAAGCCCCAGACAACAACTATTTACAAAAGGTCTCTGTACCACTGCGGTTTCAACCTTAGAGAAGAATTATAGGTATAGCGTGAGATAAACATGGACTAAAATACCTTTTTATTAACATAAAAAAGTAATTTCCACTAACAATAATAGTCACATTAATGGAAAACATAAGTCTCTTGAATAACTGAATGTAGAAAAAAAATTATTTTAATTTTTCTAACTCAATTTTAGTTTTCCAAGAAAAAAATATATAGCTATAATTCTATTACAGGGTGTTTCAGGTAGGGATGGGATATCGATATCGATATTTTGTCTGCGATATCCGATATTTTAATATCGATATCCAGTAACCGATAATATCGAAATATCGATATTTTCCTCCGATAACATCGGTTTCTTAAAAAAAAAATAATAAAAGTCGCACCTTAAAAGTAGAGATAAATAAAAGAAATGTCTAAAAATGTATAACTATGGTCATATATTCAATATTATTGAAATATTCATGGAAAAATATACTGTGGTGAAGATATTCCGATATTATTTAATCCAAATATCAATATTTTGCTAAAGAAAATGTTAATAATGGTATTTCGATAATCAATATTGATAATGTCATATTCATTTCGATATTTGATATTTTTATAATTATTGATTTCTAACATTAGCAATAATATTCCGATATTATTTTACCAAAAGATCGATATATTGTTTCAATATAAAATCCATTCGATCTTTGATAATGTTATTAATATCTATATTGTTAATTGAAACAGTATTCTAATTTTATTTTATTGAAACATCGATATTTTGTTTAAAAGTACTAGACAAATTAAAAGTGATATATCGATATTTAGATTAAATAATTTAATATCCATTTTGACATATTTAATAATATCGATTTGGAAGATTATCAACAAGGTATTTCAATATTTCATTTTGAAAATTTCATACTCCTTACAGTATTTAACATTGTTGATAATATCGATATCGATATTTCGATTTTTTTTTAAAAAGATTAAGAAAATTTTATAAAAAGCTTAAAAATAGTTTTTCGATATTTTAAATTGATAAATTCATGTTCCTTTGAATATTTTACAAAGTTATCAATATCGATATCGAAGATTAGAAACGATATTTCGATATTTATTTTTATAGAAATATAGATATTTTATGAAAGAAAACTATAAAATTTATGAAAAGCTAAAGTAGGGAATTTCAATATTTTATTTTGATAATTTCATATTCCTTTCGATATTCGACATTGTTACTAATATCGATATAGAAGATTAGAAAAACTATTCCGATATTTTTTTATCGAAATATCGATAAGAATATTATAAAAACTATTCCGATATTTTCTCATCAAAATATCGATATTTGGCTTAAAAAGATTAAGAAAATTTTATAAAAAGCTTCAAAACAGTTTTTCAAAAGTTTTTTAATTGTTACTAATATCGGTATAAAATATTAAAAATGATATTTCGATATTTTATTTTATAGAAATATTGATATTTTATGAAAGAAAACTATAACATTTTATTAAAAGCTAAAATAAGGTATTTCGATATTTTATTTTGATAATTTCATATTCATTTCAATATATAACAATTTTGAAAATATCGATATCGATATTTTTTTATTAGAAATATCAGTATTTGGTTTTAAAATTAAGGAAATTTTATAAAAAGCATGAAAATAGTTTTCAATATTTAAAATTGATAAATTCATGTTCCTATCGGTATCGAAGAATAGAAACGATATTTCAATATTTTATTTTATAGCAATATCAATATTTTATGAAAGAAAACTATAACATTTTATGAACAGCTAAAATAAGGTATTTCGATATTTTATTTTTATGATTCATATTCAGTTCGATATTCAACATTGTTGATAATATCGAAATCGTAGATTAGAAACAATATTTCCATTTAATTTATTCATTTGTATATAATTCATAAGTTCTACCATCCTTTTTCAATTTAGAACTGTTGCTGGAAGTCGACTGGTAACTGCTGGAAGCTTTACAGCCCCCTGCTGATAACACTTTATTTTTCGGTCTAGTCCTTATTCTTTCTCCAGCTGGATGAATTATTCCAGACTCAAGATGCCAAAGGGTAGCTGTCCTTTGGGAACAGACTGTGGCCCGGTTCCGTCTAAGATGAAGAAGCCGAAGAAGGTGAAACCGAAATCTAAAAGAGGAGGTTATGAATCTTCTGATTGTTCCTGCTCGGATTGTATGGATGGGTCTGATTCTTGCTCATGTTCAGATAGCAAAACATATGGTAAAAAGAAAAAATCTTCAGGAAGATATAGATGTGATGATTGTTCCTGCTCAGATTGTGAGTATGAACCCAAACCACAAAAGAAGAAGAAGGCTGCACCAAAACAGAAAACCACTAAAATGAGCCGGAATTGTTGCTAGTAGAGAAGAAGTTTTAAGTTATTAGTTAATAAAATTTATATGTGAAGTATACAATGATAAATTAAGGAGGAGAATTTATTTAGGAGATATTCCTATTTTAAAATCCCTATATAATATTTTATTCAATTTTAAACAATATATTGATATTTTGATAAAATAATATCAGAATATTGTTCTTATATGCCATATCGATATTACATCAGTGTAAAATATCGAAATAAATCTATAATATCAAAATAAAATATCAATATTTTTATTTTAAAATCTCAATATGATATTTAAGTCATTTTCAAGAAAATATCGATATTTCGATTAAGTAATAACGGAATATTGTTGCTTAAATTCCATATCGATATTACAATGTAAACTATCGAAAAAAATGTGTAATAGCAAAATAAATTATCGATATTCCTAATTTAAAATCTCTGTATGATATTTTAGTCACATTCAACAAAATATCGATATTTCAATGAAATAATATCGGAATATTGTTGCTAATATTCCATATCGATATTAAATCTCTGTATGATATTTTAGTCACATTCAACAAAATATCGATATTTCAATGAAATAATATCGGAATATTGTTGGTTATATTCCATATCAATATTGCAACTGTTTAAAATATCGAAATAAATCTATAATATTAAAATAAAATATCAATATTCCTATTTTAAAATCTCTATATGATATTTTAGTCATTTAGATATTACAACAATACAAAATCTTGAAATAAATATGAAATTATGAAAATAAAATATCGATATTCCTATTTTAAAATCTCTATATGATATTATAATCATTTTCAACAAAATATCTATATTTCGATAAAATAATATCAGAATATTGTTGCTTAAATTCCATATCGATATTGAACTGCTTAAAATATCGAAATAAATATGTAATAACAAAATAAAATATCAACATTCCTTTTTAATTATTCTATACAATGTTCTAGTATTTTTAAACAAAATATCGATATTTCGATAAAATAATATTGGAATATTGTTGCTAATATTCCATATCGATATTACTACAATGTAAAATATCGAAAAAAAATATGTAATTTTCAAAATAAAACATCGATATTCTATTTTTAAATTTCCTTCAATAACAAAATTATATTTTAGTTCATATTTGTTATGTTTATGATAAGGTTGTCATGGTGTTGGTTTGTTTTATAGTTATTAAGAGTTTCTTATGTATTTTGATTAGGTATGACATAAAATAAGTCTTACTATATCTTTCTATGTTATCATTTTATAATTATTATTACTTTAATTCAATAAATTTTCGATATCGATATTTCGATATTTTAGTTCTGATATAATATCGATATCAATATTGCTACCTCAAGCCTTGTTAGGACATGATTTTTTAACGGTCTTCCAATAAAACCACTTTTTTCTCCATAAAAACCTAAATTGTTCTACTGCAAATGTAAATTTCCTTACTTTTGACACCATTTTCCAGATCTATGATAAATTTCCTTTAAGATGGCAACCAATTTGTAGGAAAATATCACCATAGTGGCAGCCTCTGATACACTATCATTATTTTATTTCTTTCATTAGGTATTTACAATCACAAAGAATTCTCAGCAATATTATTAGAAAGCCATTTCATTTTCAATAGAATAAAATGAGTATAAACGAAAATTAAATAATACAGAGCAAAGATTTTACAAACAACAGTTTAAAAACCTTCAGTACTTTTAAACCAATAAAATCCATTGCTTGATTGATATTTCATTTTACAACCTATCAAGTATATAAGAAATTTTTTATTATTACCATAGTTAAATTCAATTTTGTATCTTTGACAAAGGAATCACCACTTGAACAATCAACACCAAATAAAGCAAAAATATCTCCAGAATAAACATCATATACATCTTCCATTTGATCAGCATGTAATCGAACAAGGCGTACTACTCTGACCTAAAAATAAAATATTATAATTACAAAAATTATTTTTGTAAAAAACTTAGTAAATACAATAGATTTTTGAAAGAATATTTTTTTATGAAATTTATATTCTTAAAAGAATAATTTTGGTATTTATTATGAGTAAGTGACTAATGGTAAAAGATAAAACATCATAATTAACAAAAATTCTAACTTTTTAAAAATTTTAATTTATGCAGTTCAAGTTTTACAATTAAAGGCCTCAATCAAGAAAGACTATAGCCTAAACACTACATTTATTTATACTTTACTTTTGCTTTTTAGTTTTTATTTTCTAGATATTTTTCTAACAAGTTAAAACATAAAAAGGTAGGAATTTTGAAGGATAAAATTAAGAACAATTCCATAACAGCATTGAGAACAGATCCATAAAAATTGCTAGTACAGCAGGTACAGGTTTTTTTTTTAAAAGATGACAAACCTTTTAGCTATTTCAATGCTAATACAAAACAGACTGTAGTTACTATTAATTGCTTAGAATTTAAAGATAAATTAATATTTTTAAAACATGCACTTGTATTGGACAAACTAACCTTCTTCTTTGTCCGAACATTATACAAATAATCACCTCTCTGAAGATGGCCTTGATAACATCTCATATACGTGAGCTGACCAAATCTACCAGCTTCTAATTTAAATGCCAATGCCATGAAAGGATTTGATGAGTCTCGACTTGGATTCAGCAAAACTTTTGAATCCTTATCCCTAGGATAAAAATATATTTATAGTAATTTAAATTAATAATTACTTTTAATTATTTTAGAAAGATATAATTTTGTAGTGGTAAATTAATTATAATTTTATTTAATATTCATTTATGTAACTGCAATTAATATTTGAAGTTAGTCACTGTCTAAGACTTAAAACAATATATCTCCTCAATTCAAGTCTAATTTAGTTCATGTAAGTACAGTAGAGTGTTGATTATCCAGTCTAATCAAGTCCAGAAAATCAAATAGTCTGGGCAATTGATACAACTGTATATAGACATTGAAATAAAGAGCAAATAATAATACAGAATACAAATAATATAGGGACGGTTAAGCATTTTTAATGCTACTAATAATACCAGTAATGCCTTGGTATTAGTATAACTATACTTGACCTAATAATAAGTAAATATATGTAAGCCATAAGTATTTTATTGAAAGTAAATAATTACATTTACAGTTATTTTAACTTTCCTGTTTTTTTTTTAGACTCCTTCATCTCGCAAAGTCCGTAGCAGCAATATTTCTTAAAGGCCAATTTCTATTGGTTCCTGTATCTTATCTGATTCATATTTTAAGTAATAACATAGCCTCATAGGTTTCATAATTTTCACTTGACTGCTTTCTTTATCCTCTTCTGTTTCCTCTTGAGCTAAGCTCAATAATACTTCTAATTCACTTAAAATTTGATAATCGAAAGGATTAATCGAGCATACTATTAACCACATGGACACATAGCGAAACCTCTAAATACATTTCACCATCAATTGAAAAAAAATTAAAGATTAAGTTTAATTCTTTATGATTATTTCAAACAATTTATAACAGTAACACTGATTACAGATTTAAGAATTAACAGAAGTAACACTTAGCTGAGATTTAAGATAAATAAAGTAAAATAAAAAATCATCAATAGAAATATGATATATTGTAAAGTTACAACAAACTTTACTTGTTTTGATAAATGTCCTTATTCATTCCAAGGTAAATTGACAGATATTTATTAGTTAACCTATTTTAGATAATGTGTATGTAGAGGCTAAGAGGTGTTCTATGGCATTGTCATAAAATAAATACTGGACCTTTCTCATGGGAATAGAACTTGCACCACAAAAATGGAGGTATAAGAGAAAAAAAATTCCAGGTTTATTTCCATTTGAAAAATATAATTAATAATTACATAAAAATCAAATAAATATACCAGCATACTTATAACAGTACTTACGAGACTTCATTGTTGTTTATTGCAAAATTTTGTATATCTCCAGGGCATGGTAAATAAGAAATAACAGCATCTAACAAAGGCTGAATCCCTTTGTTTTTAAGAGCTGTTCCTAAAAGTACAGGTGTAAAAGTCCTTTTTAGACAACTCCTTCGGATTGCAGCTACAATATCTTCTTCAGACGGAACTTTTTCTTCTGCAATAAAATTATAAGAAATAATAAATTCACAAAGTATAATGCACCGCTTAAAAGTAATTTGACAAAAAAAACATAATAAATATTACAAATAAAACAATAAATGGAATTGAGTAAAAGTTCATCAATGTTCTTGTATCTATTTTTGCTGAAATACATATCCCATATGTTATGAATATTTATGTAACAAATTAAAAAAAAAATTCTAGGGCATATAATGAGCAAAGATGCACACCTTCAAATATACACATTAATTTCTGCCTACTGATGGACTGAAATTAGTTATTTAAAATTAACAATAGTAAGAAAAAAAGGACTATACAAAATGAAAAATATATTCAAGGTAAAAAAAAAATAGTTGAGGGTTCCTGAGAGTTTAATTTCAAGCAATGGTCTACTAACAAGAAAAAGACTTACTTTAACTTTAAATTGCCATGTTTTTATTATTCAATTGAATATCAGAAACTTAGACAATAACAACAAAGACAATACAGAGAATAGAAACTCAATGTTAGAAAAAAAATAAGGATGTCAATGGTATAGAAAATAAAACAGAATATATAGATTGTTTTTTTGTAAATAATAGATGAAAGAACATTTTTTTTTCCTTTATTTAAACTTTAACACAAAATAATTTTTTACCTAAAAACATTTCTCCTAAAGTATCGTCAGTATTAGATAAACATTCGATTAATTCTTGTCTCTTCTCTTCTGCTTCAGTCACCATTTCTTTAGGAATTTCATCTTCACGGACAATCTCTCTGTAACAATGATAAATTATACCAATAAATATTTTGTAATAATTTTTCTTTCTGTATATAAACTTGTAGAAGCTACAAACATAGGAATTATTGAATTGAATTGAAATTATGCTAGTATTTCAAATAATCCTAATAAACATCAAATCAATATATGTTTAATTGAAGAGAATAAAAAACAATTAATAAGATGTTGAACAATCTTCAACAATCTGAGATTATCAGGGGTGTGTTTCTTGTTACTAGAAAGACGAAGACCTGATGCAGATTAAACAAATATAAATACCACATCTTATGCAAAGAGATCAAAACTATCAGTATGACTATGTACTACAAACACGACCTCTAGATATAAATCAAATACAGTATAAAATAGATTATCATATACTAACCCAAAATCTCCTTCAAAATAGAGGGCTTTTCTTCCAATCAGATTTATTACACCTTTACAATCATTTTCCAGACCAATTGGTAATTGCAGAAAAGCTGCATTGTGCCCTAATTTACTCCTAGAAAATATAAATAAACTTTAATGAAAACCAATTAATTTAATTTTAGAAATTACCAATTAAATCTATATTAACAAGTTAATTTTAAAAAATATCTAAGAAATAAAATCTACATATTACTTTTAAAATAAATATAATAAATGAAAATGTTAGGACTTCTGTAGACGTCATAGAATTGGAGATCAGTTTATATAAAGAAATCTCTTTTGATTCAAAATTCACTCACTGTATTTGAGAAAGAACCCTCTTTGGATTAGCTCCAAGCCGATCTAACTTATTAATGAATGCTAGGCAAGGAACATTGTATCTTTTCATCTGACGATTGACAGTCAGTGACTGACTTTGAACTCCACCTACTGCACATAAGACAAGAATAGCACCGTCGAGAACCCTAAGAGCTCGCTCAACTTCAACCGTAAAATCTACATGACCTAAAAATAAAGAAAACAGCTACAATTATCAAAACATGATAATTAAATAGATTATTTGAGCAATTTAATTCAAAAGTGTTTGCACCACAATCTTCTCATAAAAAATTAAAAGTTATATTTTTTTTGCAACGATGTACATGGACCTCATCCTGAAGGAGGATGTTGCTAAATATGAAGTGAGGAGATAGGGGCAGGTTGCACTACCAGAAGGACTCTAGGATAGGAACGGTGAGACCCTGAAACGATGGAAGTAGATCCAGTGGGAGGCTCCATAATGGAGTGAACTGGAAAGTTGGTGAGCTGGAAGAGCGCTACTCTGGAAAGGTTCATCCTTACCATCTACACAAGATTCAAGATTCAGTGACGTAAGAGACACAAGATTGAAGACTGAGCGACCTAAAAGACACAATGAGTTCTAGGAAAAGCTGCAGAGCTTCAGAAAGAACGGGTGGCCCACCAGTGGAGTCCCTGAAACAGCAGAATACATGGAAGAGAATTCCAATGCTCTAGAAGGGTACTGACCCAGGTTGCTAAGAAAGATTTTGCCGAATAGATAGAAAAGAGCTATCTCTATATAACTTAAGAGGACTCATCTATGGATGGAAGGAAGTGGTGGTCCCCATGCACTTTACATAGAAAAGGGCTCAACCCCACCCAGCATCAGTTAGCCACCGGGAGAAGATATAGCAGAAACAGACTAAGACCAGGAGAGCTGGACCAGCTGAGGTACAGAACGTGGGTACCTTGTTCGGGTGAACAAATGTGGACCAGGAGTGCTACAGTTAGATAAGGTGCAGCCCTATACATAACGGTACTAAGACCACTCCTTTAAACAGTGATGTTAAACGATATTGTAGAACTCTTTCAATCAAAATTAGGGCCACAAGCAGTGATATCAAAGCACTTGAGACTTATCTGCAGAAAATTCAGGATCTTGGAGAATGGGTGGATAAAGCCAGAACAATAGTGAACCCAGGCAAGACACAGTTCCAGCTTTTCTGCCAAAATTTATGAGAAACACCTGCAATATGCAGACGAGAAATTATATTACACTGAAAAAGCAACATATTTTGTAGTTAAACTTGATCCAAAATTAAATGGGGAAAAGTACATACATTTGAAAACAAATCTAGCCAGCCACAAATAAACTGTTTTTAACTAAGAGAATAACAGTAACTCAATGGGGAGCACCTGGTCTTCCTATTCTTATTTATAAATGCTATATCAAAATATATTACACACACACACAAACATAAGATTAAATCAATTGCAAAAGGTAACAACCAACCAGGGGTATCAATAATATTAATATTATAGTCTTTCCACACAGTGTAAGTGGCGGCTGACTGAATTGTGATACCCCTTTGTCTTTCTAGTTCCATTGAGTCCATTGTAGCACCAACATTATCTTTTCCTTTAACCTTTAAAAAACAAATTACATCAATGTTACCGTAATATGAAGGTACAATAACTTATATCACATTAGACAATTACTACACCTCATGCATTTCATTTATTCTCCCAGTGTAGAACAAAATTCTTTCTGTTAATGTAGTTTTTCCTGAATCAATGTGAGCAGAAATACCAATATTTCGAATGAACTCCAAGTCTTTGTGCTGGGCATATTTCATATTCGAACAAAACCGGTGATGATTCTGGAAAAGTGAGAAAAGAATATGAAAACTCAATCGATGATTAATATCAGATCATATTTTTTAATAACTATCACCTTCCATGATGTAAAAAGAAGAGTGGTAAAAAATTTATTAGATGGGCGAAAAGAGTTTATTAGATAATACATTGGATAGAATCAAATTTTCACGAGCCGCTATAGTGAGGTTACTACTATAGTACTACTAGTTTATTCCAGAGAGAAATATATCATCTTATCAAAGGAAATTGTTAGGTATTTTAAGTTAAGAATATAAAGATTGAAGTGAAGAGCAGTTAACTAATCTGATATAAGTATAATATATTTTTGAAAGTCTATAAATTAAACAGAAATACTAAATAAGTTTTAAAGTAAAATTGCTCAGCTCGTGTAGTAAATTGCTCAAGCCCTGAAGTTGATGGTTAGGTAGAAACGTTAAGCGTGTAAATTTAAGAAACAAAAATTTTTTTTGAAGATGGTCAGGGTTGCGGTAAAAAAAAGAACAAACAGTTTACAACTATTTGTTAGTTGTTACAAATAGCTGTAAACTATTTGTTCTTTTTTTGACCGCAACCCTGACCATCTTCTTATATTTAAAATTTTTTTTATTTCTATGTTTACAACTGATTGGCCAACCCTCTCGTATGTTAATAAGGAGGAAAGATTCATGCTTAAGTACTGTGAGAGGTACTTATAATCAGTTAATATGAGAATTCTAAACTGTTAACATCCATTTTTTGACTTCAGCTTGCTACCCCATTTAATAAAATGAAGTTTTATCCGGATAAAATTGTATATTAAGCAATGAGCTTTACATAAAAGAATAAAAATGTTTTTATTTGTGTATCCTGGGGATTTGCCTGAAAATCATTTAAATTAATTTTAACACTGGTCTTTACATTATCAAAAAGGAATATACATTGGAACTATTTATTAATCAATCTAAATAAGGATAAGTTTATCATCCTTCTAATATTCCATTTTAATTTAAACCTAACCGATTTCAATAGAAACCTTTTTCATTTCAAATGCAACCTTTGTAATTTATACCTTTTTCAACCCAATCACAATTTAATTAAAAATTATATTTGATTTCTTCTTGGATTAATAAATTCATTTAAAGCAGATGTTCATGATGATGGTGATAATGACAGTGGTAGCTGTTACAGCCACCAAAAAGGAGGTTGACGGCGGTAGTAACAGTAACTGAATCGGGCATGTGCAGATAGTTGATGATACTATCAACTAGCTTCAATCATAGATTGAAATATAAATATCAACAGATCGATTACATATATACAAACATTTTATACAATCAAAGAGTGGTCAAAGGGTCCGTTGAACGCGGTTTATACATTGATGGCATGTATGTCCGGGGACTCACATATAATGGAGAGGAACCATTCAGGCTGGTGGTGTTGAAGATGTGGGTGACTTCAGGCTGCAGAGCCAGAAGTCCTTCCCTCGGTGAGGACGTCAACCAAGGGTATTCCCTTGTTTGCTTGGCCACCTCCCAGGTCTCGGTGGAGGGACGATCTCACGGAATAGTAGATTGACTCTACGATGGTGGCAGAAGCGGTTTGTGCATAGTGGAGGGCCCGTTCAGCTCTCATGCTGGAAGGGTAGATACCGATGTCGTCGGCGTAGGCTGCTACCACTGCCTCTGGATGCTTGATGGAGACTACTGGTACTATGAAAACGACAAACAGTAGAGGTCCCAGCACTGATCCTTGAGGAACTCTGCTGGTGGTGGACACTGGAGGCGATAAATCATCACCAACTCTTACGACGAATGATCTTCCACTTAGGTAGCTTCGGACCAGTCGGCATAGAGCGGCGCGAAACATAAACTCTTCAAGTTGACGGAGCAGCAGCAGGTGGGACATGCTCTCGAGGCTGCAGTCCAGGGAAATAAAGGCAGTCGTATAATTGTTATTCATCCGCTCTATGGTGTGGGCTTGCAGCTTCACCAGGTGGTGATCACATGCGACACCTCGTTGGAAACCAGTCTGTTCGGGGGTATTACATCGGCTTCCCTGCAGTGCTCCATCAGGTGATGAACAACCAACTAGCAATTTCTAGAGATGGGCTAAGTAGTTCTTTTCGAGGAATAGTTCTTTAACAGTCCGTTCAGTATAATGAACTAGTTCATTTGAACGAGGTAATCAATCTTTCATTAAGAAACCCCGAAATCCCAAATGAAATATCTAGTTCAGATGGCTGTTTTTCGACGTATCAGACTGGATTAACGCAATTTATAACATAAATACGAAAGAGCAAACATAATCCTGGAAAAAAAATACACGGGAGTGAATTGTTTTCGTAACAAGGGAAAGAAACTTTAGAAAAATTTCAATTGTATAAATTTTGTATATCCTTTGACCTATAATGCTCCATAAAATTGTTTACTGGAGATTCTTGTTCATTTGAAGTTACTTTTATTTTTTGCGAGGCTGTTATTTTATCGGTTATAATTAGTATTAAAACATTAATATAAGAAAAAGCTTTGTAACTGTATATTTTTTTAAAAATAGGTCCCTGAAAAATGATAAACCGTTGGAAACGTCGGCGAGGTTCCACCAATGTAAAAGTGATTGAATAAAAAAATTTTAGAAATAAAATAAATCAATTTCCAGCAGAAAGAATTAAATTTTGGTTTCACTATGAACATTACCAAAATTGTTACATAGTTTTTTCCAACTTAGTTCGATAGTTTTAACTTAGTCCAATAGTTCTAACTTAGTTCACAAGCAAAAGGAAGCCACAAAAAAGACCGACTGAACTCAGTAGTTCCTTTTTTTGAATACTTGAAGAAGTTTGTCGGGGGGTGCGGTCAGCAAAGAACAACATAAATAAACAAGACCATATTTATTTATTTTATGCCGACATTTCGACCTGAGTTTCAGGTCTTCATCAGGGGTTGTGTCGCAGAGGAGGGAAAGATTAGTACTCTACTTTTTTTTGAATAGTTTGTTCACCAACTACAAATCAACGAGCAAATTCGGATGAGAAGTGGTTGTTGGAGTAGATCTATTATGACCTCTATGACCACTATCGTTTGAACAAGATCATTGCTACCTCTGTTATTCAGATTATTTATGTTGAGGGAATAGAAGTGATTTACCAATGAACTTCTTCACAAATGTTGAGGTTCATGATAAAATTCTGCTCTTAGGAGAAGGAAATTTTTCGTTTTCTTGCTGTCTATTGAAGCTTATAAAAGAAAGATGCGGTATAACTAAATTTTCAAATATTTATACTACTTGTTTTCAAAACGATTTATCTCCTTTAGCAGTGAATAATGTGAATTTTTTAAAAACTGAAGGTTATACATTTTGTCTGCTAACCCTGAGCTTAGCTCTTTTTCTTTTAAATAACTAATCTGACATTATTTTAGGCGCAGTAGTGTTGTTGGGGATAGATGCAACTAGACTTGAAGATGAGGAAAATTTGAAGTTTATCAGATTTAACAAAATAATTTTTAACTTCCCTCATGTTGGAGGAAAAATGAAAATTCACTTAAATCGTGCTCTTTTGTGTAATTTTTTTGTGAGCTGTTCCCATATTTTAGAAGCAGATGGTGAAGTATTGGTTACTCTCTGTGCTGGTCAAGGTGGTACTAAGTTTGAAGGAACAAACCGTAGATGGGATGATACTTGGCAAATAGTTGAACAAGCTGCTCATGGTGGCTTTGTGTTGTCACATGTTGACTATTTTCCTCATATGCTGTTCAAAGAATACCATCCGGTTGGTTATAGAGGGAGGGAACAAAGATTTTCTGTTACATCTTCTGTTTTACATGTGTTTAAAATAGTTACATTCCCTATTGCATCTATTAATAGTGATTACATTAACCAAATTTCTGATTACCATGTTCTGGAAAGAGATGGTAATCTAGCAGTATCATATGCTCATAAATTAGCAATTATTAAAAATCCATTACAGAATTGTCAAAGTGCTCAATATTTTCTGACTAAGAAATTGCATGAATTTGTATCTAAGCATCTTATGAATATTTCAATTGTTTCTAATTTGCCCTATCATACCGTATATAACTCAATGAAAGCTCCTTGCTTTTTTAATGGCTCACTTCATTCATTACGTTCAACTTTGTTAGACGTAGTTCCATCATTTAAAGGTTGTTATTCTATTTCAGAGGGATTGGTTTTTCAAAAATTTGGTCCCAATTTTAGTGATTTAAGTTTTCATTGCCAAGTGATTATCGGTGGATCAAATTCATTTTTGGTAATTAAAGATTTTGTTGAATTTATTGAAAGAATATTCAATTTTGATGGAAGTTTATCTTTTAAACAATGTAATGATGAATGGTTCATTCTTATGCAAAGTGATACGATGTCCTCCAGGAAAGTGATTTACTCTGATGTTTCTTATAATTCTATCATAATTGATGTCGATTTACTCTGTTCATTTGTGATGAAAGTCTCTATAAAAGAAATTTGGGCAGAAAAAACCATTTTTGATGAAACTTCATTCAGATTATCTTTGCCTAGTTTGTATCCTCTTGAGTTTTCTTTTGATATTTCATTTGCTTCAAAAAATGATCTTGACGAATTGGAATTTTTCAATGTATTGCATAATGCTCCTGATAATTTGATTGATTCAGTTGAATTGTTGAGTGTTTACCAACATCCCAATATTCCTGATAAATCATACTGTTATAGGCTTAAATATAAATCGTATGAAAGACCTCTTTATAGAAAGTTGGCTATAGATATCCATCGTTATGTTGTTAGTAAACTTCTAGAAAGTGTACTTGATGTCAAAGTCCATTAATATGATTAATGATTTCAATTCGAAAGTACCATATTAATAGCTAGTATGTTTATATTCATTTTATATGATTTTAAGATTTTTTTTAATTTGTTCATTGTTTTCGTTACCATCATAATTTGTTTTTTAGCTTGATTTGTAATATATTAACAAGATGGGAAATAAGAATTATTTGTCGAAATTATTCAACTGATACAGAAAAATTACCCTTAAGAACTCTTAAAAGGAAGACTGAATTAATCAAGGTAATTGAAGTATATATAATTGGCCTTTTACTTTTTACAATTTAATGTTGGTTATTTTCAATTTTTTTTTTATTGATTTTAAGTGACATTTTGAAAATATTATTTTATGCTAACTAGTTGGGATTGTGAATAGTGGATTGAAATTGTGGATACTGAACTTAAGTATGGTAGTGTTACTTTTCTCTGGTTTTAATATGATATTCTATATAAAATGTTTTTCACTTGCCATATTTTTACTTATAGAACGTTTTTCTTGTTGAAAGGATTACATATTATACTATATAGTTTTGTGAACAGCCCTCCTCTTTAATTTCTCTATTACATACATATTTTTGTATTAACATTTCGGGGCTCTTGTTAAACGACTGATAGTGAAAATAAAATGCCCAAGTAATGTACATTTTGGAATATTTTAAGACAGTATCAACTATGGATAAAAATTAAAAGGACTGTGTAGCTACAGAAATTATGGTAAATCCAGAAGAGGGGGTAAGAGCTCCAAAATGTTGATTAAAAAATATGTATGTAATAAGACATTAGAGAGGAAGCATTTTCACAAAACTACATTATTTAAGGTATTCTTTATGATTTAAGCTATTTTATGGTAGTTCAAACTTTTTGGGACACTCTGACTTTTTATGTTTGGTAGAATCAGCAATTAAAGCATTTTAGGGCCGAGTTTTAGTACCAACAAAATTTTATTTTTTCTTATCATTGATAATCTCCATCTTCTTGTGCTTGAGGTCGTTTCTGTAGGTAAATCTATTGAAACGACATTGATGCAGGCACAAAGAATATTTTTGTGTGAAAAATTGGTCTTCAAATTTGTGGTACTTAAATCACTTGCTCCCTCCCTCCCCCCTAACCTCTATTGCCTTTTATTATATATCAGTTCATTATATAGGATGTATCTTTTGGTCAGAAATTTACACTTCAGATTTAGCAAAGTTGTGATATAATGTACAATTGTTAATTAATTATTGACTCTTGCTCATGAGGTGTGTTAGAAAAGGGTTAGGCACCCCCTGATTTAACCAGTATTCCAAACAATTTTTGAATGCCATATTTATGATATCCTTTGCTTTCTTATAAAGCTTCTAATGTCTTAAAAAGTTTAGTGCAGAGTTGATGTTTAGCTGAAGAAATAACATAAATGAAACTTGGTTTAATTTGTTTTTTCAAAGTTATCTTATGGTTGACTAAAAAGTTTTGTATAGTGTGTGACAGAATTTTATTCAGATAAAAATTCTGACTCTTTTCCACAATTTAGATTGTATTCTTGTTATTCAGTCAAAACATACCCACTTATTAGTGGTTAGGGTATTAGGGTTGTTTTGATTTTGTTCAATATGGAAAAAAGGAACTATTTCCTGTATTCCAGAAAAATGAATAAATATTAATTATCCGGAGAAAATCCAAGCTTTGAAATTTTTGTTGGCTTATTGTTTTTTAAAAATAAATATTTAATAAAAACTCCATGCTCAATTTTTCCATTTTCATAAAAACACATAAATTAGCTCACTACAGCTATGTAACCGAAATGCCTGCAAATTTGGTGATTACCTATTTATACATGTGGAAATAAATTTCTCATTTTTTTATTATGGAATGCTACCATCTTAATGTTGAGGTCCAAAATTTTTCAGACAACCCTCTTAATCCCTAATATTTATTCTCTTTCATTACCAAATGATGACCTGAAATTGTTTTAAAAAGATGTTTCATTTCAAGGTAAAACCTGTGATTGATGTTAAAACAATTAGAGCAATCGGTGGTAAAGGGGGAGATGGCTGTATATCTTTTTTGAGGCTTTGGAAAAATGATCGTGCTGGTCCCGATGGTGGGGATGGAGGAAATGGAGGCCACATATTAATTGAGGTATTTTGATTTAATTTTTTTTTTTTTTTTTTTTTTAATTACAGATTCAACTTAAAAAAGAAATATTTTACATTGAAATTATTTATTTTTAGGCTTCTACTAGCATAAATAGTTTAAATCACTTAAATTCTATTATGAAAGGAGAGAATGGAGAAAAGGGATCCAATAAGGATTGTAATGGTAAAAATGCTCAACACACCATTGTAAAGGTATTATTCTCTATTATATTTTGTGCGATTTGTCAATTTACAAATACTAATTACTTCACTTACAAAATTTCCTCCACCATAATAATTATAATAATATAAGCCTTTGTCAACACGAAGGTTTAGATGCTGTGGTAGCCAAATGTGTAAAAAGGCTTCATCATAACAACCGTCTGCAGCGGTACTAGTTTATCCACCCTACAGAATGAAAATAATAAACCAAAATAAACATTTTCATATGTTTCCTTTCTAAAAGAAGGCAATACTCAATACTTGCACTTGAAAACTAGTAATTATGTGATGATAAAAGGTATGGAGACTTTTAAGGGGTCTTCATGAGGACCATATAGTCAAAGGAAAAATTGATTAGTCCTGAGAGTATGATAGGATAATAATAAACATAAAAAATAGATGATTGTATTGAGGTAGAAAGGGATGAAGAAAACAAAAGCTATAGAAAAATCATGCAAGGAAAATATGTTTGTGTTTGTCTCATCCTATCCTTGAACATCTTCAGACTGAGGGTATTACTAGTTTTATACTATTCGCCTATTTGATTTTTTCCTGAGGCATTCTGTGCTCATCATCTTACCATGTTAATGTATTTTTTTGGAAAGTCATTTTTGTTATATTTCAGTAGCTTAAAGGAGTTCTGTGATATTCAGTTTTATGTACTATGTTCAATTTGTTTTGCTTTTTCTGACATGGCTCAGCCTTTTTGCAGCCCTTCATTGGTTGAATAGCAGTTATTATTATTTATTTTAGCTGAGCAATTTTGGAAATTAACATACTGTTAATAAGAACTCCCAGAAAATTTCAAAAACAGCAAACTGAATAAATTATAAATTACTATGTAAATCGTTACAGCGAACAGTCTGAGCTTGTACTTTATTATTTCCATTCATTTCAGTCAGTATATATATCACATACATTAACAGTTTCTACATTCAATGTATACACCATTGTTTATCTATTGAGGGAAGTTTTCATTATGCACAAATATTTTAAAAATAATTTTCAAGGATTTTTAAAATACCTGAGTATTCCAAGAATATGAAAACACTTTCTGTTAATTACAAGTTTAATCATGAAGGATGAATGACTAGAGGCATTTTCAAAAATACGACAATCAGTTTATATTAAAGAAAAAAAACATCCTATTGGATGATAACTGCCCAACTCATCCCATAGTTGGCCATTGACATTATATAAATTTGTATTTTTGCCAACTAACGCTACTACTGTCCTATAACTGATGGATCAAGGTGGGTTTTGGTAAAGAATTGGTGTATAAATTCAATAAATCCATAAAAATAATGTTCAACCCTTATTTTAGATTGAACATTATTTTTTACCAATCAATCCAAAGTAATCATTGAACATTATTTTTTATCATTTTAATGATAAATCACTAGTGAGGCATTGCTATTTGTAAGCAATATGAAACTGAGAAGTAAGTATATGGTTTACTCCTGAAGAGTTCGAAAAAGGAGAAATTCCTAAAATTACAAACAGCTATGGTAACACTCATTTCCTGTTCACTATAACTGACAGCAAACAGCTTAAAGGTTTGTTCCTGCAATATGTTTCTTATTACCAATTTTTACATTATAAACAGGGTATGCATTTTTCCGATGACATTTCTTGGGATCAGAGAATTTGTATGCTACTACACTTTGTTCTATATAACCGGTATTGTCTTAAACAATCTGTAATGTACCTTAATTAATATTGTTCTATTTATCTAAAGTGGTTGCTAGAATAAAGTAGAAATATTACAATACTAATGTAACAATTAGAAAAGAACAGATAATTTTCTACTAATTGTTTTATTTGAAACTCTGAATGCTACTTTAGATGATTTATTAGTTAGTAATGATTAATTTTTAAATTAGTCTGATTGTTTGACCAATCAACTAGGTAGTATTTATTAGATATTAGTTAATTATGTAGAAAATTACTAATTTCGCTTTTGGTGAAAGTCAATATTTAAAAAAAGAAAAAATAAGTTTTGATATTCCCAAAATTATTACTTTATTGGTCAATGTCTTCCATTTATTTTTAACTAACAACTATAACTTGGTATTCTCTACTCTTTCTTTAGTGAAAAATATTGGTAGTCCTCATTTTAAAGAACTTAAGAAAATGAAATATTGTATTTTAAATGTAATTGTCTTTTCCTTTAATTTTGTTTGCTGCCATACCTTACTTTATATTCAGAAGTACTGAAAGATGAATTTATCCTAGTTATTTTTCTTGTTATTTCATTTTAATGCTTTTAATAAGTTTAGCTTTATTTGTATTAAAGGAGTAATGTTGAATATATTTTTATTCAAACATTTCTCTTCATTCCATTCTTTTTTAAACAGTTTCCAGTTTTTACCAAATTAAGATAAAACAAACTATTTTTTCTTTTTTTGCAGGTTCCCATAGGAACAGTAGTGAAATATGATTCTACAGTTGTCGGTGACCTAAGTGAAGAGGGTTCCTTATTTATTCTAGCCAGGGGTGGTGCCGGTGGCAGAGGGAATAAATTTTTTGCTTCGGATTTGAAACAAACCCCTGTTGTTGCTGAGTATGGAGCTAATGGAGAAGACAGGCGTTACACATTAGAACTTAAATCTGTGGCAAACTTCGGCTTGGTATTTATTATTCTGTTTTTGGTTTATTTATTTTATATAAGATCTAGTTTATTATTGTGTTACTTTGACCTCCTCAGCCATCCTAGACCTCTTGTTATACTGCTGTGTCTCAACTCTGTAATTTATTTGAATAGATGATAAGTCTAGGGGTTCTAGTGATAATTTTGCAAATAAGATTTTTTTTTCTATCCACCTAATTTCCACTCCACAGAATACAAGTAGCAATCAATAATTAACTAATTATTATTAATAATTTCACAATTTTGTAGTACTAAATTGTAAATTTGGTTGAGGCTCAGGTGGGTAGCCTATTCATTCATATTTAATTGATTGATCATCGCAATTATTAAATTGTTTGTAACTTATTTTAGGTAGGACTGCCTAATGCTGGTAAGAGTACATTATTACAAGCGATATCTCGGGCCAAGCCAAAGGTTGCTTCCTATCCCTTTACCACATTGAAACCACATATAGGAATGGTCCAATATAGAGACTACGAGCAAATATCAGGTATTATAACCAATCCTATTTTTAATATTTCATTGCTAGAACTTTTTATTGAAAAAATTATATTGTTTTTTCATTACTAATTATTAAACCAGTATTGCCCAGGGAGTACTAAAGTATATATGTTATGTGATAACTTAAAAAGTTCTAGTAAGAATTTAACGATCAAAATTGATATTTGTCACTTCTCTTGAAGTTTCCTTTTTTTAATACCTCATTAATCATTTTATACATTATTAAAATTCATTGCTTCAAAAGTGTGAGAAAAAAAAAAAAATTTAAACCTGAAAAGTAATATTTTATTGCCTGTATGCCACAATCATCAATAATAACCATGATTGTGGTATTTCGTCTACTATTTTTCAAAGCCTGTTATTCATGTTCAGTCTTCATTTATACTATGCTATATTAAACCTTAATATTGGTTTATCAATTATAATTGTAATGTTATTAATTAATAACTAAGTTATGATTACGAATTTCTATAATTGTTGAATTAATTAATGTATCCAGTTTCCATATGTTTGTATGATATTCTAAAAATATTTATCAACAAGCTGATTTTGTATATCATGTACAATTAATTTTTCTTATGAATTTTTATTTTAGTTGCTGATTTACCTGGTTTAATAGAAGGATCACATCTGGGAAAAGGATTAGGTATCCAGTTTCTTCGTCATACAGAAAGATGTTCTTGCCTAATAATAGTATTAGACGTGACAAAAAATCCTTATGAAACTTTTTTAATTCTAAAAAAAGAACTTTCTGCTTTTTATAATGATCTAACAAAAAAAAAACAACTTATCGTTTTAAATAAAATAGATCTCCCATATTCAGAGGTAAAGATAATCAGGGGTAAATTTTTTGAAAATAAAATTATGTCCAATTATTTATTATTTATTTTTTCAGGAAAGCATAGAAAATTTAATAAATGAGGTTGGAGCTGATAATTTAATTAAACTATCTGCTAAATATGGACTCAATCTATCAGAATTTCTGAACAAGTTACGAACCAATTATGAAGAAAACTTCACTAATGATTGATATCCATTATTTAAAAAAAAAAAATTGATTACTGTAGAATTATAAAATAAACTTATTTATATTATTATATGTATATCAAGTGTTCTTTATTTACGTTTCTTATATCTTAGGATTAATTAATACAGTAATATATTTTCAATAATTGGGTTCAATTAAATAATTATGAAAGGTAAATATAATAAATAATACAGTGATATTTAACCAATGTCTACAATTATTGCTCTTTAAAAATCTTTAATTATAAAAAAAAAAGTCAAACTTGAGTTTTTATGCCAAACATGTTGGGGCTGAAATGTTTTTAGTTTATAATGCAAAAAGAGTTACAATACAAACTAAAAACTTGTGGTATTATTTGCACAGTAGAGATTTACTCTTGTGAGTTTGGAGGCAGCATTTATGAAAATAGGAGGCTACATAGAATTAGAAGTGATTATAATTGATTTATAATGTATATTGTTGGGATAAATCATTAGAAGGTCAAAATAAAACAATAAGTTTTTATTTTTATTTTGATATATTGTGAAGGCATAAATTGCATACTTCTGTATCATGAAACTCACCCATAAGAAATTATAATTAGATTTTGTATAAGAGTTCTTCATTGAAAATATCTCTTCTTTCAAATGGAAATTCAAGGCACTGAAGAAGAATTAGAAGAGGTTACTAAGTCCGCTTCATTAACAAAACAAACTTTGATCAACATAATTATGACCTTCCTAGTTTATTTTCAAAATTCTCAAAACTCTTGGGGGAAAAAAGGGAGGGTTTCCAATTGAGTCTTGAACATACTTTATTTGTTTATTAAATTATTTTTCAAAAGAAATCATAAATGAGTAAAAATAACCAGGTATTGAATATATATATTTATTAAGTACAAAACAAACTATATTTTTTCCAATCCACTAATTAATTCAAGAACACTTGACATGGTTGGACGAAGTTTCTTATTATGCAGACAACATTTTTCAGATAGTTCATACAATCCTTGAATGAATGCTTCATTTGGAGGCTCCAGTCTTTTATCAACCAATAGAGTTATGTCATCAACATCACTAACATAAGTAAGCTAAAAATAAAACTTTAATTGTTGCAAAATTAAATGGATATATTATTTTTTATGAAACACTAGAAAATAAATCTTAATAATAAATACATGTCTGTATCTTTTTTAGTTATATGAATATAAATATATGTTGTCACTGTTTTCCTGAGCATATTTGAGTGTTTATTACTGCAGTGTAACAAAGAATTGGAAAATCTAATATTTGAGAAAAAGGAGTACAAAAACTTTAACTGTCTATTAAAACTAATGTTTGCTTGCTATCAAATTAACCTGTTAGAGTAATTATTATTATTGTATCAATGACAATAGCAGGATGACTGAATATTATAATATAAGTAATGAGATAATTTGATATTATACGAGTAATTAGATAAAATGTGATGTAGTAGATGATTTCATAATAAAATAAAATAAATTATTACTAAAAAAACTTGAAAAGTATTGGTTTAGATTACAATATTAACAATAAATTAACAATATCAATCTGAATCGCAATAGAAATATTAAAAGAAAAAAATTGGAGGTGGTAAATTATTTTTAGAACGTAGAGAAACGAAAAAATTGCAGAAATGATTTATACTGTTGAGTTAAAAATATTTTTTCCTCAATAAGGTTGAAATGTGGCATTGAGGTTTAAGACAAGATTCTCACTTCCTTTACCCCTTCAAACTATTACACTCTTGCAACAAAAATCTTTTTTTAGATTTCATTAATTCAGAAAGGTTTTTGTATGTAGTTAGCTGTAATATATTACAGCTAACTACATACAATTTTTTTTCTCTCTAAGAATTAATAATAATAATATAAAATTTTTGTAAAGTTTTATTCTATATCACTTTTTTTTATTCAGTACTTAAAAAGGTTGTGTGAACTGCCATGTTGAGGCAATCTTTCCACCTTGATTCGTTGAATTTGTCAATTTTTTCAAGCTTGGGAAAAAAAATAAATTATGCTTTATTTTGTAAAATATATTTCAACTTATTGTAGTTACCTTCAAATGTACTTCTTGGAGAATCAGTATCTTTATCCTCTGAATGATATAAGCCAAGTAGCAATCGTTGGTAATGGGAAAAAAAGTTCTTTAGTCAATAAAAAAGATTGCGGTACTAATAGGCAGTTAAATTTTTTTTTAGAAACACTTATGATTGAATCTTTCTAATCAACATTTCATTATAATAAACATTTTGTAATGAAATAAAGTAGAAAAAAACTGTCGATGAGATTTAATAAATGTCACAATTTTGAATTTAAAAAACTGAAGTAAGCACCGTCAGTTGCATGAAAAATGATAGCACACCAGAATTCAAATTCCACTAAATTGAAAATAACACAATTAAATATTAGGGTGAAAAAAAGGAAATTATATGTATGGATACTAATTAATTACAATATTACTATAAAATAAACAATTAAGATAAAACACTTACCAAATCAACTGTTTCCCGTTCTTCATCATATGGAGGAAGCCCAGTAATTATTTCAAGAACAACCTCAAAAAATAAAAATATGATGTTTTAAATTATATTTATAAACATAAAAAGAAAAATAGTGACAACTCTTCTATTTGGAGTTGTTATTAATAAATACACTAAAGACTAAATAAATCCTGACACTATGACAACAAAAACATAATGATAAAGAGAGTTTGTCCATGAGTTCAAACCTTGCACAGAGTAACTTGTAATGGACAAAAAAACAATTTTTTATGTTTTTATACTCAATTTTTATCACGCTACCTAGCTACATTAAGAAACTATTTGAGGAATTGGAACTGTAAAAAAAAAAAAAAAAAAGAAGTGTAAGAAATGCTACAAAATTGGAGATATTAAGGCATTAGTTAATGACCTGAATGTGTTCCAATTCACCAGACTTGCAATACTGCACTGGAAAGGCCATGTTGAGAGGGTGAACAATAGTACAACCCACAGAGAGTTATAAATGAACCTCTATACAGAAACTGACTTGTGGGAAGACCATGTTTGCATGGCAAGATTGAGTGGCTGCCAATAAAAGTCGACTAGTCCATGTTAGAAATTGGATGGCAGCAGCAACTAACAAAGAAAGCTTGTGGGATCCATGGTGTAGTAACCAAAGTTTCAAATAATTCAGATATTGCACATCTTAATAATTATTATTATTGTGAACTTATTCCTAAATATCATTGAGAGTAGAGAAAGTGAGAAAAGTTTGAGGCTGGGGCTGATAAAGGTTTTACACGGTTTGATCAAACAAACAAGTAGAAATCTTATCTTATATAATCATTATTATATATTATATAATCATTGCGTTATATAAGTACGATACCTATCTGAACTGAATGAGAGACATAAAATCTGTTTTGCAAATTTTCTAAATCTCTTGAGAACACTCCATCAATAGATGAAAATGTAAAATTTTCCTGTGATTCAGCCATTTCAATTCAATCCTGCACTATTCTTTAATGTCTAAATAAACCATAAGGTGAATCAGGGTAAGTGAAATGTTGCTATTTACACTCCAGTAGCAAAGAGAGAACTTAGGATACCTAGGTTCCCCCTTAGTTGTGCCTAGAGAAGTTATACTTAAATAAAATCAACATTGATTAAATACTAACAACACCAAAACTAAAAACATCTCCTTTGGTTGATATTTCTCCTTTGAATGCTTCTGGAGCCATATAAGCTGATGTACCCACAACTGTGGATGTATACATGGTAACTTTTCCAAGTGGTTTTCCAGCCTTCACTAAACCAAAGTCACCAACCTAAAAAATAACACAAAATTAAAAACAGAAATAAATACTGTTCAATAAACAATGTTGTTATTTAATTCATACATTGCTAAATAAAATTAAAGATTTGATATAAGGGATCCTCTTCTCTTTAACACAAACATGAAAAGGGGATGAACAAGGATTTGGAAAAGAAAATGGAATATTAAAAAAGAATGAAAGTTGTTGAAGAGGCCAACGATAGGTTTATGCTCATGCCCCTACAGGAAATATTATTCTCATAACTATGATACAAGACTATATCATCTGGTGATATTTTAACAAGATGGAGGACTCCTAACGGGAGTGAGCTAATGCCCACATATCATTATCCTATTAAAACAATTTACCAGGGATAGGATTATTGATATTGAGTATTTTTTCATTAAGAAAACTCCCAATGATTCCGAATCCACAATACACACATCATATTCTTGTTGCTTCTGAAGTAACAAAAAAGATACAAACTACAACACACACATAGTTTTTATAATTTTGGTTAATTTCATTCTGAAACTGAGCAATTGAGAAAATTAGCTACAATTGGCTGATTGGAAGAGCTGTGGGAGACCCCAGCTGGGGAGTCTCTGAAACAGCAGAGCACATGGAGGTGGGTTGCACTGCCATGGAAGGACACCGAGCCATGTTATTAAGGAAGACTAGGATCTTTGCCCTTGCCGAGCTAGACTTACCCCAGCCTTGCCTAGCTGGAGGAAGAAGAGAATATCCTTTCTTCAGGGAATTCATCAATGGACGGAAGGAGGTGGTGGGCCTGATGCATGTTATCTGATAATTTTGCGCAGGAAAGCACTCAACCACCCGGCATCGCCAAGTCACAGGCAGAAGCTGAACCAGTCGAGTGTAATGAAGGAGGCACCTGAATGGATGCAGTTAGATTAAGTGCAACCCCATCAATAAGGCACTCGACTCAATGCTAGTTTGCATTACAGTTAAAATTGCTTGTAATGGCCCATATAAATTAAATAGTTTCCTCCTTCTAAATGAGAGAGTGTAATAAGTGTAAATAAGAGAAAATAAATAAAGTATTTATTATTGGCAGCAGTGGCATGCATAAGTCCAGCTCACTAACATAAGTCCAACTGCTGCTTCATCCCATATGATAGAAAGAGCTAGGTAGAGGAAAAAAATAGGTTAAACAAATGATGTTTTCAGAAAGATGGTAGTCTTGAAAACAAATTAAAATATATAATCAATCAAAGTTTATTCTTTAATCTATAAACAAAAATATATAAATAAGTTATATTTCATGCTACAAATTTGGAACTACTTTCTTGTCAACCCAATTCATTTTTTAATAGAAGAAGCACAGTATAATTACTTTAGCAACAAGATTTTCATCCAACAATACATTTGCACTTTTCAAATCTCTATGGATGAGGGGTTTATCCATAGAATGAAGATAATCTAATCCTCTTGCAGTCCCATGCATTATTTGAAGCCTTTCTTGCCAACTCAAGACATGCCTGTTGTTCTAAAATTGAAAATT
>NW_027106674.1:1245752-1256792 GCF_000696795.3 Halyomorpha halys
TAATATTAATATATATATTTTTTATTTATGTTTTATGTTTGTTTGTTTATATCATAAAACTTTTTTGTCCTACCACCCCATTTTCAGGAAAAATATAACAAAGAAAGGTGTAAATTAGAAATATTGAGCTTTGAAATTACGAAACTATTTTGGCTCAGAATAGAATGAAAAAAAAATTGGTTAAAAATCAGTCTCCCATCACCATGTCAATGTTTTTCCTTTAAAATATGTTGCTGGTAAAACATCTATTGTGCCTTTTGGTTTTTTATACCAGAGAGTGGTTATTTTATATAAGCTAACTGTGCTTTGGCTTGTGTGGATCCTACCATTAAAATTTGTTACTATAGAAAATTTGAGCAGTGCCTCTTTCATTCTGGATGTGCAACATGTTCTCAAATTACTTTGTTTGGTATTACTATTACAATAACGGAAAATTAAAAGCCAATATTGCAGGATCAAAATCAGAATGAAGAATTCCTGATTATATAATGAGCAATTATGCATTACATGTTCCTATGAAGGGATTTGTTTGTACATATGCTAATTAGAATTACCAAAAACATTATACATTCAAGGTTATTTCAATGAACTTAAAATTAAAAAATAAATAAATTAAAATTGAACCCACATATGCAGCAAGGAGCCAAACATATTTTTGTGAATTTGAGTTTTATCCATAATTTTTCGTTTCATAACATACACCCATAAGCACAGCATTCACTATTAGATATAGATAGAGCCTTGTGTTTTATTGTGAAATATTGATATAGCTTATAAAATGTAATGAAAAAAAAGTTAGTTGATTTCTTATTGCATATGTGGGTTCAATTTATGTAACCAAAACTAAATAAATAATAATGTGTACTAAACAAAATAATCAATACTAAACTTTCCACTGTGTTCATTTAATCTGTATACATCCTAAAATCTAGCAATAATGAAGCATTGCTGGTTAGTTAGTAATTGGCAATTTATTCGAGTTTGTTTCAGTAAAAACATTGTAGAAAAAAATAGGTAAACAAGCATAATTAAATAAAATGACAATACAGATAGTAATAACCTATGTTTTTAAATTTTATTAACAACACAACACACAAAATAACCTTTAAAATAGTAACCTGTCTTATTTCTTGCAGATGTCAAGCAAGAAGTGTTTTCACACTTTATTTTTATCTAGTCTCCAACTTGTGCAAAAATACCAGGCTTTAACAATTTCAAATAATTTTAATAAATTCAAAATTATTAAAAACTTTGTGAAGTTCATTAACTTCCACATGCACAAATCTTTCTGGTCAAAGATTATAAACCCATAATTATATAGGATTTTTATTATATGGATGCAGTTCCATTCCATTGGCCATTGCATGATTTAATAATATTAAGCCTTCCTCAATAAAAAGCCTATCTAATAAAAAAAGAATTTTTCTTATCAGACTGGCAGTGTCTGAAAGAAGACAAATACTTTCATGGCTGATGTAGAGGCTCCAATGAAAAAGGCACAGTAAAAATAAAGGAACTTCAAGAATGGATAAAAAAAAACGATCTACTTTCAAAAAGTAACCGGAAGAAAAATTAATAATTTTTAAAAATTTTTATATAAAAACAGGAATACTAGGAGGAGGATAGAAAATCAGCAGTGACAGTTAGGAAACTTGATAATCATGGGAGAATACACAATTATGAGATATGCACATCAAATTTAGATGAATTTAGGATAGCCAAAGAACCAATAATGAAATGCTAAGACAGAAATTAAATTAAGGAAATAATACCTACAATACCTTAGCTTCTAAAGCATCTTGAAGAGATCCATTAGGCATGAAAGTATAAATAAGGCATTTGTATGGACCATCATTTGAATAACCAATGACAGGAAGAATATTTTCATGAGCTACTCCACCTAACAGTTTAATTTCAGTACCAAATTGATCGCAAGTCAATTCTGAAACACAAAAAAAAATTTTCATTATAATTAAATAACAAATTTTTGCAAAGGTATAATGATTGGATGAAAATGCATAAACTGTCATTGACTTCAACATTTTAGCGAATCAGTTACTCATAAAGGTTTATTAGATGAAATAAATATGATTACTTGTTTATCAGGCAATTAATGAAATTCAGAAAGCTGATTCACAGAACATTAACATTATTTCCATATTTTCCACTCTTATTTACCTAAAAACATTTAATCATGGTACAGTGTGATTACACCCTCCTGTCCATATAAACTCATAACACATAATAGAAAAATGATCTAGTTTCCCATATTTTCTCTGTTTTATTCTCATTAATATTTCTATACCATTGTCTATGTTTGGTTCATAGACACAATCTATACTTTTAATATACAATGTATATCCACAGAATGGATACATATAAGCTTCCCTACATTTTTTTTTTTTTTTTTATGCAGGAAGTGAAAAAAATGGTCATCAGAATAAAAAATGTTTGCTTGCATTTTAGATATGTCAAGGAAATTTGGTCCCATGTCTGTCTGTCATTAAATCATTGCTTGGATATTACAGTTACTATGGTTAATGGTTACAGAAGATGAAAATACCACACAGTTTTTTACAATAATATGACTGATGATTTCAGAAATAAAGATCTACTGTTAAATTTATAAAATTAATAAATAAATGGGTTAGTATTGAATATACATTGAAGGAACCTGGAATAACTGCCTCAGCATCATGTAATCTCTTTACTGCAACTTTTCCAAAATGTAGACTACACAAATAAACACTTCCAAACCCTCCAGTTCCAATTTTTTTTTCATCAGAGAAATCATCAGTTCCATATTGCAATGTTTTATAACTCACTTGTTGGACAATTTCATCGGAATTCATTCTATAACAAAGTACAATGCATAGCTATAATTGCAGCATAATCACTAGTACTTTCTATAAATAATAATAATGTCATCAAAATATTTTTGACAATGCCTATGAGGACTTGTTCCCTGGTATTGCCTTACACTGAGACTGGGTATTATTACTGAGGGGACTTGGTCCCTGACAATGCCTATGAGGACTTGTTCCCTGGTATTGCCTTACACTGAGACTGGGTATTATTACTGAGGGGACTTGGTCCCTGACAATGCCTATGAGGACTTGTTCCCTGTAACTACCTATGAGGACTCGCTCCCTGGTACTTACTTAAATTAATTACATGTATTTCGCACCATAATGGATAACATAAATTACTAATATGGATAATCATCATAAATCAATAAAACTATTAAAAGCATTTTAAAATTTAATAATAAATGTAATTGGGGTTTAGTTATAACTTATAATTCATACCATCAGCCATTCGACCTTCAAGATGGAGAAACTTCTACATTGACGCCCAGACAGTACATAATTCCATCAAGATCACTTAGAGTATACACCCTAGGACCACTTAGTCCAGATGATGAAGGTCAGAATTCTGAGTAAATACCCGACCATTGTAGTAGTCGTATCTCTGGGTTTTAGAGGGATGAATAAAGGATTAGGGATAAATAGAGAAATAATCATTTACCTACTCTTTTTTGAAGATAGCCGAAGGTTTGTTGACTAGCATCTGGGCTTATAGGTGTCCTAGCCTGAGCAGAAGGTTGGTGTGTGGTGTTTTTCCCTTTTCCTTTGATTTGCATTCTTGGTTACTCAGCTTGAGTCAGTTCCCTCTGAACTTCGGCATTTTCTATCAGACCCGATACAAAAAAGGTTATCGACATAGCTTGGTGAATATTGGTGCTCTTTCCGACAAGAATTTATCACAGCAGTTTTTTTTTTTAGTTTTTTCTATAGTTGGAAATGGTAGGGTTGGTTTGGACAATTCGAGTTTTAAGCCCGAGAGTGTGGACTAGGGTGAAATTTTGTGATTAGTGAATAACAAAGGACACTGAAAATTAGTGATCAAATAGCTGAGATTAGGCCCAACGGTCATATTATCGATGGAGATGGAGATGGAGGTGAGAGAAGCTGAAGAAGAAACATCTTTAAAACTATTAAGATCTAATGGCAAACGGGGTAGGAAAGGTTCTCAGGGCGATATTTCTGTAGTAACTGAAGAGGCTGGATGTAATTCTGAACTCCAGAAAGCAAAATTAATCCAGGAGGGAAAATCTGAGAATTTATATTAAAAATACTGGCAGGGACATTAGCACAAAGGTCCAGAACTACATCAACGGTAAGTTTCAGTATCTACTTTATGTAATTGAAACCATGCATGAGAAAACAAAGGAATGTCAGGAACAATTTGAAAATGTTTCTACCCTTGTCAAAAGGGCTGTAAAAGAGACACTAGCTTCTCTGAATGTCCATTTAATGATTACCCAGGTTATTGTTGAGCAGTCTGTGCCAAAACTCATGAAAGGATTCTCAAAATCTAACCGGCGACTTGTAGCTGTAGAATAACCGAGGGAAATAAAAGAAGCAGTGGCTGAAGGCCCCAGTGATATTTTATCTGATCCTACACCTTTCATTGAGGTCAAAAGGAAAATAAATAAGAAGAAAGCTAAAAAATCAGCTTCAGCTGACAGGATAAAACCAATAAGCAAGCAAGCTCAATCTGAGTAGGTTCCGCTGAACGATTGGCGGTGCACACAAAACCCAAGACCATGGCAGAGATTGTTAAATGCTTGCTATCTAAGCCTATCTAGAATCCGAATCCAACTTACGTCACTATCAATGGGGCCAGTAAGACCGCAGTTGATATAAATGGATTACCATCCACAACAGAAATCGGCGTGAAAGCAGCAATCGTCCATGCAACAAGTCGGGTTCTGCTCTCTTGGTTCGCTTGGATGACAGTTTTCATGCTAACAAAGTTATTGGGTGGCAAGAACTTCCTGACTGAGGACTACAAGCTAAGATAGCCCTGAGGAGGAAACCTAGGATGGAGGTGAAGGGTATGTTTCCGAGAACTCCCTCCAGCACTGAAATGCGAGGGCTTGATCTTCCCCATGGTTGAGGCCGACCTTAACCATCATGAAAAGAGACCTCTACAAGGCCCGACGGTCGTACCAGAAGTGCAGATGTGACGATAGGGCACTGTACTTTGTAATGAGTATAGGTTCAAGACCAGGGCATATCGAAATGAGGTGCGCTCGCAGAAAAAGAGATCCTGGGACGAATTAATCGTTGAAGAGTCTACAATGAATCCCTGGGGTATTCAGTATAGGGTGGCCCTTGGCAGGTTGACTCCACTTCAGACATTGGCAGCCCTCAACCATGAAGATTACCAGGCAACCACCCTTGAAGAGGCAGCTAATATCTTCATTAAGGTGAATTACCCCAGGGATGATCCATCCCTGGACAACGAAGAGGAAGGTTTTGTGAGACGAACCACAGTATCCCCACCTGGTACGGACCTGTGCCCTCCTTGGGACATACATGATCTCCGTATTGCAGTGGAAAGGAAAAAACTGGCCGTGCTCCCGGACTTGATGCTATAGATGCAGTGATCCTAAAGAATACTATTCCCTATATTGAAGAAAGGCTTCTTGATTTTTACAATGACTGTCTGAAAAGGGGAGACTTTCCAAGAAGCTAGAGTATTGCTGATTTGAGACTCCTCTATAAGGGAGGGGACAGGGATAAGTAGCTCCCTAAGTTCTACAGACCTATATGTCTCCTCCCTATGATGAGCAAGCTTCTAGAGCAGCTAATCATGATCAGGCTAGCACCAGTTTTTACAAAAGCAAGTCACCCACGGCAAAAGGCAAAGGAACCACTGATGCTCTGTTGTGAGTGCGAGCAGATGTTGAACAGAGGGAGGAGCGGTATGTCATGTTGCTTTGACCACCTTTGACAGCATCTGGTGGCCCCTCTTGCTCCAGCAGTAGCAGAAATATGAAGCCCCAGCAAATTATATGACTTGATTTGGAGCTACCTCGAGGACAGACGTGTGAAGACTAAAGGTAGCTCTTATGAAGTAGAAGCTTCCATAGAGAGAGAACGCTCTCAGGGCTCAGTACTTGGCCCATCCCTATGGAAGCTGATTTTTGACGAGTTGTTGGGAGTCTTAGAGGAAGAGCGGTTCCCTGCCACTGGTTACATCAATGATCTGGCTGCAGTGGTGTCCTCTAATAGCAGAGCCGGCCTAAAACAGCAAGCAGAATGATGTGCCAACCTGGTTGGAGAATGGTGCGAGAGGAAAAAGTTTCAAATGGCCTCTAGCAAGACACATGCCATTCTCTTAAGAGGAAAAACTGATAGGGCCCACCCTATTAATTTGATAATTCAAGGAACAAGGATACATCCAAGTGAGGTATTCACCTACCTAGGCGTAAGATTTGGAAGAGGATTTAACGTGACTCTTGATTTGGATTACTTGGGAAACAGGTTGGTCCAATCTTTGAACGGTCTTAGTCATGTGGGGTACCTTCTGGGGCCTCAGATACCCTGTGACAATGACCATATATAAAGGAGTGGTTGTGGGTATTCTGAGGTATGCCTTCCCCGACTGAAACTGGAATCTCTTGCAACGGCATAAGAGAAATTAGCGACAATCCAAAGGACGGCTTTGCTTAGAGTCACCAATCAAACTGGAATGTCTCATATGAGGCAGTGCAAGTTTTAGTGGGAGGGGTACCTCTTGACCTTCTTCTACAGGAAGAAATGATGATGTTTAAATTCAAGAGAGAGGGCTTGGCAGGTCTGCCGGCAAATCTTCAGGTGAGGGTTGACAAGAGCCCAAGTAAATGGAAAACCATTCTCCGGGAGGACACCACCCAAGAATGAAACCGGCATTGGATGATAAGCCCAAAAGGTGCTACCTTAAGGAAATATTTCTCCACCCCTCGATCACAGATGGAAGCAAAGTGGGTTCTCCCAGACTACTGGCTCTTTCAATTTCTTACACACCATGGGGGATTTCGAGCCAAGCTTCATGGCCATGGGATGGATATCGACCCCCTATGCCCAAGTTGTGATATTCCGGAGACTGCCGAGCACATCATCATAGACTGTACCGCCTTTGATGCATTACGGGACAGATTGCTGAGGGAAGCAGACTTTACGCCCTCACAGAGAACGACTTCCCTCAGCTAGTAAGCAAAGAAAACTACCCGTATTACAAAGAATTTGTATACGGGTGAAAAACAATTATTGGAGCCACTTCAATATTCGTCAAAGAAGACCAGCCCCTGGAATGCCTGCGGAGGAAGAAGACTGAACCTAAACACTGAAAACTAATGAAACCTATAAAAAAATTGTACATGAATCATTAAAATTGTAAATTGATTTATTAGCAGTAGTTATAATCAGGCAGTCCTTCAAGCCTTCCCTAAAGTGAAGAACCTTCATAGGCTATATCTCTGCCTCAGTAAAAGAGGTTCCTGATTGGACAGGGGCTGAAGGTTGAAGAAGGAAAGGAATGGAGGGGAATACTGGGTTCAGAAATGCCAGGTAATTAATTAACAATCCTCTCCTGAAACTAAGAAGCTGCTAGGTCCAAACAGAAATGAACTTGGACTGATTATTGGAGTACAAACAAGACACAATATTTTTTTTTAAATCCTAAAAATTTTAGGAGCAGAGGATGGTGAAATCTGCCATACTACCAGACAAGCACCGGAGATTGCCCTCACAACAGACTTACTCCATTGAATGACCGCCTCATTAAATTTCGTTACAAAAACCAGGTTCAGCATAAGAGGAAAAATAGGTCTCCTTTGCTATTGCTAGCGTAGGTAAAAAGTACAGATTGGTGCATAAGCTTGACTTCTTCATCAATTTTTATCAGAGCCATTTTCAACTGTACATGACAGAAAATGATACTTCAGTAATGATTGATCATTACTTAAAATGTGTTTTAATCCATCACATACATCAAACATTTTATTGGTGCTTCTACAGAAATTGGAATTTCATTCCTAAGGCCTCAGCAACTGATTTATATAGACTGGGTCATAGAGAGTTGCACAAAAACAACTAATTATAACTTAAATGTTTACCTAGATATTTTATAAATTTAATAATTTTGTTAATGTCATATTGCATTTTAATTTCTTTTGTTCTGAAGCACTATTACATTGTAAGTCTCTAAAATTAGCCATTTTTATTTTGTATAATAGTTTATGTTCATTATATTTAGTTTTGTCCAAGGCTTATAATAATTATTTTTAACAACCTTCTAAACTTAGATGCATTCATTTACTAAATATTCGCAGCAAACCAACAACACATTATCGATAATGGGATTAATATTTGTAGTTAGGAATTATATTTGTACTGTATCTATTTGTAAAATAAAAATATAATTACACTCCATCATTTGTTTTTGGTAGTGGTGTAGTTTCTTTTTGGCATTCTGAGCCCCATAAAGAAAGAGGTGGAGCAGAAGGTTTAAGGATATCTTCAGGTATAACAACAGGTGCAGCTGGACCACTGGTTGGTCTTGAAGGTATTGCTTCTGAAATAAATATATCAATTATTAGTTTTAAAGATTTTAATTAGAACAGTGCAATTAGAATGATTAAAATAGATTCTATGATTTATTGAAATATATAATCGTTGAAATTTATAAAAATAAGGGTCATTCAAATATAAATGAGAATGCTGAGATAGGAAATGAGAGGTCCAGCAAGAGGGGAACTATGGAAGTGGGGAGTGACCTCCGGCCAGGCCTCATACAAAGTAAGGGAGCAAGTAACAAAGATCCTTCCTTCAGATGTTCAATCATAATAAAGTATTCACCATTATAATATTTTATAAAGATTGCTTGCACAGTTGCAAAGTTGGTGTAAATATCCTTTCATAAGAAAGTGTGTTTCATTGGCACAAAACTTTCTGCGAAGGACAAGAAAAAATGAAATATATACACCATGATCACGTCTTTGATGGAAAAAATGTATTTGAGTCGTTTCAGAAAAAATATAACGGAAAAAAAAGATGTGGAAAAGGTGATTTATCACTGGCTATCTTTAACCTTAAAGGGTTAAAGGATCAAAATATTATTATTACTACCTTTAATTTTTTTTATTATATCTTTCTTTTTTACATTTTATACCCTTGTTATTTTACACTTATGTTTTGTTTTCCTTATGTAACTATGTGTTTGTATCTTTTTTAGCCCTGAAGAAGCCCTGCAACGTGGGGCGAAACGTTGGCTCATTAAAATAGTATAATTCTACTATTTGAGTTTTTTTTTACCGCACCCGGACCATATTCCTTTCATATTATTATTATCAAATGATTATATTTGTTTTGCTCCAGGACCTGGAGCGAAATAACATATTAACTTGTATTTAATTTAATAACAACAATCTTTATTTATTTTGGGCTACAGATAGTGTAGTTAAATAATACACTTACTTTGCAAACTTGGGCTTTAGAGCCATCAAGTAAAAATATAAATTAAAACAAACCTCTATAAGTAAACAAAATAAAATGAATAAAAAAAAATATGGAACTAGGTAATTTACAATCTGAGGGAACTAGATTAATTAGAGATTTTTTTAAAATGTCAGAAGTAATGGAATTTCAGAAGTGAACAGATTTGAACTAATGAAAATCAAAAATATAGTTGGATAGTGAGATTGATTAACTTGGTAGAAGAGGGATCACAAAACAAAAGAGAATACTTGAACTATACTTGATGAGAGCTATTTTAACGATACATGAAACTATAAAAAGGAAGCATATCTTGAAATCCCAAAGATGAAGTGCACAAAGTAAATGATTGACTTTCCTTAATAATATTGGTTTTAAGATTACCAGAGACACTTTAATCAGCACTTTAACTGTACGATAATCAAAGCAGTAGAAAATAAGGAAGGTAACTAACCAGGAGCAACAGGGTCAACCTCTTCTGGAAGGGTTGTAGCTGACATCAGGCCTAGTCGATTAAATCATCTACAGGGCAAAACTAGAAAAAATTAAAGCACCCCTTATGCAAGAGAGGGTTAAAAACCCAATTGCTGGATATTTAACATTTAGTGACAATCTTGATGACCAACATTGCTTAAAATGCCAAGGATATGGGCACACAAAGGCCACTTATGAAGCGGAAACTTGCTTCACAGTGGATGCTGTAGTGTGCATCTCGTATGCAGCAAGTGGCCAAGTAAAAAAAGATTTCCCAAAAAAATGGCTAACCTGACTCGTGCTAATCTTGTGGAGCTAATGCTAATCTAAGAATAACAAAGAATATGATAGTTAGCAGGGAGTGTCCTATGCACTTAAATTGGTGCTTGTGCTTGTAATTGGTGAATTGTGGTGCATAATATATCAGGTGGGGCAATGTTGCCTTCACATTGGTATCCATAGCTACCTCACATGAACTGCATTGAAGAAGGGTTGTCCAGACATATTGTCAATTGGAGCCTTAGATCTGAGATGTGTTCCGACCAGAAAAGGCTGTCTTTAACTTGGCGTATGATTGAGCATTGGATTTATCATGACCCTTCACATGGATGACCTAGAAAATAGTGGCACTAGCCTTGAATGGCCTAGTTGGCAGATCTAGTTGAAAATATCTGAGTGAGAATGGAAGAGGTTTATCTGTCCCAGCAATGGAAAAACATTATCAAGGTGGATACAACAGAAGAATAGAACTGCCTTGAGTAGATACCTGAACAGATCTATTCTGAGGAACTACTATTCTTTTTGCTTAGAAGTGAAATTGGTCCTCCTGAACTACTGGCTATCATAATACCTAACAGGGTATGGGGTTTTCAAACCAAGTATATAATGACTTCAAAAATAAACTACCCATATTCAAATAGTAGGTGTAAAGGTGAAAAGTTCAATCTTCAATCATAAACGAAGAGGACCTGTTCTTGGTAGGTCTCTGAACAGAGGAATCACAGAAGATGGAAATCTAAGAGGAAATTAAGGCAGTACATGGAAAACAAAAAGATACGAAGTAAAGAGAAAATCGTACTCTACTGTTCAATGTTATGCATACCTTTGTTAAATCAAACTATGGTAAACACCTGTATTACCCATAAAAGCAGGAGAATGAGAGAATAATTAAATGATAATAGGCTATAGAGTAAAAACTGGATGCCTTAAGTGCAATGTAGGCTTGTATAGTGAATGTTTT
>NW_027106674.1:1256852-1271670 GCF_000696795.3 Halyomorpha halys
TATACACAAACACACACATTAATGTTACACTTAGCCATGAGTCAACCCTGTGGGTTATGGAGCCCTCCTGGGGCCCAGCCAGCCTCATAAATAGGGTACCCCTAGTTGCGTAAAAATCTGGCAGTCGAGCGTGGTCTAACCACATTACCTCCTTGCACAACCACTGGTCTAGTAATGGTACTTCCAAACAAAGTACTAAACCCCTAACCCTTCATGAGTTGTAGTGGTACAGAGTTTTTAATTTTAATACATCAATTACCTATCAAAAAGGTTTAATATTAAGACTTGGACTAATCATTAAGAGATAAATTTAAAATATTTAAATTTTAAACTTACGCTTTAGAAGCTGAAGAGAAACATAATCAGCTGCACGATAAAGTTCTGCCTTCACTAGAACATTTAATAAATCAGAAATATGTGGCCTTCTGCGACCACTTGTTCCCCATTCTTCCAAAAGAATCTCAGTCGATGAACGTTTTTGGTTTTCTGAAGTTTTTTCTATTAAACTATAATTTGATTATTTATTATACAAGGAATAAACAATAAAAACTTCCAAATTTTATACTACTATATAGATTTAAACAATTAAATACTTACTTTATATGTTCAACATTGTATTTACTGGTACCAGTCTCCGCATCTTTGATATGAGCCATTACTAACTTCCAGCTCTGTTCCACATCAAGAATCTGTGATAAGTCAAGAACCGTTTTGGCAGTTAATTTTCTAATTTCCATATCCAAATTACCATCAATAGGCAAGAGAGTGTTACACATTTTTAAAAAACTATAAAACTTGCTACTTAATTTTTAAATTAATATCACATAATTTTAGCTTAAGCATTAAAATTAAGCCAGATTACATCAAAACGTTTTCATTTCTAATGTCAAAAAATGTGAGTTTAAAATCAAGCGGAGTGTAAGAAACAAGCAACAGGTGTGATAAGCTTCTGTCAAATTAATCAGTAAATTTTATCTAATTCTATGACAGTAAAAAGCTTTCACTATTACGTCATTCGGGAGAAACTTTTCAAAGTTCTTAAACCTCTTGAGTCGAAGTCTTTGACTGAATCCTATAACGTTAAATTATGTCAAATTTTCACTCTATTTTCTATTATTTCGATTTCTTTCTTTTTTCCATCTGAATCTCTAAGTATTTATAAAACTCATGTTATTTATTTCCACCATTGAATATTGTGATTGGCTGATTAAACTAATTGCTGTTGACTAATTACAGTTTTTGGAGGAATGAAAACACTGAAATAGTGGTTGTTTACAAGATGCTTGTTGCTGCCAGAAATCCGGTGAGCACTTGCTCAGCTTTATAAATCCGTACTGTCCAATTAGGCAACCAAATTTCTTGCTGTCAAAGTGTTTGTTGGAAAAACTCTTATACATAAACATGAATGTTTATCTGCACACACCTTGTATAGATAAGACATCCCACACATCCCTTATAGAAGTTGACAACTATAAAATGTCCTGCAGCAGTCCAGGAAGCTCGCTGTTTACGTAAAGTTACACTTGAAATTTAACATCTTATATTATAGTTATGATACCCTACATACTTGTGGCTTTGGCTTTGTTGTGAGAGGATACGCAAGGTAGCTCATCATTAATTTTGAACCAATCTCACCCTCCTTTTGGAGGATGCTGATATAGGGCAAGTTTTTTATTGTTAACTGCCACGTCCAACTGAAATAACGGACGATGAAGAAAAAGATCAATCCTATGAGGAATTAGGAAGAGTGGTGGGATTCTTGCTCAGCGAATAGTGTCAAAATAGTTGTCCACACTAATGCACAGGTTGGCAAAATATCTGCTTATCAACCAACTATTGGATCCTATATTATCCACGAGAATTGCAATAACAATGGCCAATGGCTAATAGGCTTTGCATCATACTTCGAGCTAACCATATGCAGTATCCTCCGCATCAAAGATGTCCGTTATAGGCCAGTTAATCTAAACTTTTCGGGCCCCCTGGTTGGAAATCAGAATTTGCTTTTAATAAGTTAGTTTGACGTAAGATAATAAGGTGTTATCTTTGCCCAGTTCCAAGTGGCCACGGTGGAATGGTGGGATAAACCTGAAAATGTTCGGACTTTTTAAAACTTTCTAACCAATAACTTCTTAACGTCTCACGCTAACTGATGGCAACACTCCTGATTAAAATTCACGGTACTTTAGAGAATTTGGCATATAAGCAATAACAGACTACTTCTTCTTGGATATCACCTAGCTGACATCAAAGATCATTTGATTGTACATTGATTACTCGAATTAAATCTAAATCGTTGAAACTGCTTCCGAGAAAATAAAAATAAAAAATGTGTAAAATCGTATTGGTATGAAAACACAAACACACACAGAGAACTTTTTGCGAGTCTTGATTTTTTTGGACTCTGTGGGCCTCGAAACGTGTATTTCCGTCAAAAACTCGAAACAGAATTTTTTAATGATCGTAATACTCACTCACTCCCTCTTGCTATAAATTCCATTTATAGATAAGTGAAAGTAACATTTAATTGTCCATTGTCTGACATACTTTATTCCATAAAAAAATTAATTAATAATAAATAATACGCATGGAGACTAATTCTTTTGTACTAAGCGTCTTGAACAGGTGTCTTGGACTAATGCCTCGACAAAGGTAATAGTGTTCTATAAAGGCCCGTCTATAAATGGCCGGCAGCAAATATCATAGCCATGCGTTTAAACTGTATGATAATTCCTGTCATGAAAGCATTTACTGTCGTACTATTAAGCTTGAGATGATGGTAAATAGTAATCGAGGCTGTTTACATCGGGACCTGCTCGTGCCGTACTTCACGTACCCCGATTGTATTTTTAGATTGTGTTAAATTGGTGTGGAACAAATGGATGGGTTAAAAATGTGAGACCTTTTCTCCAGTATCGCAGATAACAGAATATTGCTTATCTGAGTACTGTATTGGAAGTTTCGCTGTCGCGGTCACTATTGCATCTGATTGGAATTTTCCTCGTTCAAGTAGACTAGTAAGCGAAATGATAAAGACCATGTACTTCGCTTCAGGTGTCAGGAAGAACGTCTTTCTTCCTCAGTGGCTGACAGGCGTGTCCTCGACTCTGGCATGATGGTAGGGGCAGGCCAGGTCCTAGCTTGCATGGTGCATAGGCTGGGGCGGCATTGTAGTCGCGGCGTCTTCTGGGTCTTCCTGTGTCCGCGGCAAGGGGGGGCCTCAAGAAATGAGACTCCCAACCCCGACTTTATATGTATTCAAAAAAGAACCGAAAAATTCGGATTACTTAAATTTGACAGAAGTAATATACGCCTTGAAGACTGAAAGTTTAGTAGTGTTTTAAAATAAAAAACTAGGAAACATGTTCTAGAAGCAAACTAAACTATTTAATTTAATTTATTTAGATTAGTACTGACAAAAATTTAAAATAAATTAATAATTTTAGGGTATTCTTAAACATTATATATTTCCAACTTTAACTCCTAAATCATCTACAATTTGAGACAAATTTTAGGGTATTCTTAAACATTATATATTTCCAACTTTAACTCCTAAATCCTCTACAATTTGAGACAAATTGTGTTGTAACTTTATCATGTTCTTGTCCTTTGATCCGTTGGTAAACTCAGTAATCTAAAAAAAAAATAATGATAAGAAAATTAAATATTGGAAGATTATTGATTGATCAAATTGAAAATTAAATATATTTTTGGTAAGCTACTACGTATGTCGCTGCTTTGCTTTTATAATGGCACGTCTGCTAAAAAAAAAGACGCCTCCAGAAAAAGTAACTTCACTCTTTGGTTCTTTCTTTGAAATACGTTCAATTCAAAATAAAATAAAAAATTCTTTTTGTTGATTTGTCTTTATTAAAGCAAGGCAACGATTTGTTTCTATTTCTACGCATTTGTTTAAATAAGTTATTGTTATTTCTGTTGTGGAAGAATCCAGATAAATTTATTTATAATGAACAGCTATAACATCGATAGCTGAATCTTCAATAATAGTAAAAACCAATAGTTTTAGTAAGATAAAGATGACTTATATCAATCACCTAAAGGAAAATTTTTGAAATTCGAATAGCTGCAACCATGTGCCAATAAAAATGTACCTTTCTGAAGGCTTCTTTCAGTACATAATAATGCTCTTGTTCTTCTTCTTCAAATGCTGCTTCCAATTCCACGAATCTTATTTTTTCTTTCTCCTCTTCAGTTTTTACTTTCTTATTCGTAAACATCTTGCAGCTTGTTTAAGCAACTGTTTATTGGTTACTAAGGAACTGTAAATCAATAAGTTGAAATTGGATGAATTGGATTATTAATACTCAAATAACCTTCCTTAAGAGCATCATTAAAATAAATTAATGTAATAAAAGTCAGGAGGATGCCATAACCTTATTTTCCTTTTAAGCAAAAATTACGCCAAGGGGTGGGAATAAGGCCACATCCCTTGAGGACAATTTAACGTTAAAGTTAATATGAATGTCACACATTAATGTTTTTGTCTCTGTAAAACCGTCCATTTAATTGTAAATGTGAAGAGAATAGAAGTTACAGTAAATTTTATTTCCAATAATTTGCTGTTCTAAAAAAGTAAGAAGTGAATTTATTTGGTAAATTTTTCAATGAATGTTTTCTAATAACATTTAATAAATAATTAATTTATTTTAATGAAAATATTACTTTTAATACAAATAAGTAATTGTTTCTGATATGAGGAAGAAAGTGGTTTATTAAAAAAAAAAAAAGTACAAACAGTAAACATTATTTTTTAGAATATTTAATGTTTACAACAAAAAAGTGACTGAGAATTACTGGAGATCTCACGAAATGAAAATTTGACCTCCCACCATGGTTAGGATAGGTTGGTTACTTCAAGATAACACAACTTCCTCCAGAATATCAGAAATGACTAGGAAGGGAGTCGAAAAAGGAAAAGACCCTACCTTCTGGCATCACTCGCCCTGGAAGCGTACCCTCTCTATTATACTCTTTCCTCCAAGGATAAGAGTGATAAAAATGATGCTGAGAAAATAAAAAATGCTGGGGTCAGATCACACTCGCAGTATCCTGGAAAGTATGAACAGCTGCAGATACGTCGTGTTTATCTTCTTTCATTATTTATTTATAACATAATGTGTGAATTTTATGTTAAGTGGTTTTACTTTAATTGAAAATGAAATATTTGGTTCTCCCGTCTGCTTCTTTCTAATGACTACATATTCGTGTACATCACCCCATAAAAACATGAAGAAAGCCACAAACATTTCTTGCACCATAGCTTTCCACATTAAACTACCATTTGACTGTAAGATTGAATCATACTGGACGAATAAAATCAAAAAGTACAAAAATAGAGATAGTTTATTCTAGGTTAATTTGCGTCGGTTGATTTTTTAAAAAAATAATATAATGAGCCCTTCCCATTCAAAATATTTGATATATTTTATTTTTATCTATGATATTATATATGAATTCAGATTGATTATAAAAACGTTATATAGACTACTTATAGACAATAATTTTCTTTTAATAGTTTGATAATTTAGTGGTTTTACTTTATTTGTGTAATGGCAACATTGAATAGTCATAAAAACCCGCTAAACCTTGTTGAGCATCAACATTTATGATTAGTTTCAGTGAATGTCTTAGTATTTATTTCTTGTTTTAGTATGGAGGGCTTAATAAGGAAAATTACAGAAATGAAGTTGTCAATGGACATAATCGATGGTTACAATGAGAATGCTAAAGACTATTGTGAAAGTCTTTTGGAAAGAGTGAAAAATGCAAATATTAAGAAGTCTGAACTGGAGAGCCTCCTAAACCGATATTATAAAGAAATAGAAGAACAAGAGGTAAAGTGAATACAGCTATGATAGTATTTATAGTATACCTATGTACCACTTATTGTTACATAGTTGATAAAGGAATACATTTGTACCTTAGAACAAAAAAGAAGAAATTCAGCTTTCAATTTCTTAACTCACTTTAATGTTAACGTTGAATCACTTGAAATGACTTATTAATTAATGGTTTCAGTATGATATCTATTTCAACCATCCGCATATCTCTCTTGATAGTTCCAGCACTCTGATAAACAAAATCGACTCTGTCAGCTGTTGATTGCATTCTTCTAGAGTTAAGGAAAATATCTGAACATTTTCCACCTCAGCTATTTATTAATCCTTCTCCAGTAATTATATAAAAACAAAAGGCCCTCAATTTCACAGTGTAACCTGTTTAACTAGGATCTCGAGACCTATGATTTTTATCACTTAAAGAGGCTTTTCATTTACAAGTTTTCCAAATAGGCAGTTTTAGACTGATAGTAGTTTCATTTATAGAGTCCTGCCAAGAGAAGTTGAAATGTACTGTCTTTCATTTATTGAGGTGAAATTGTTAATCAAAAAGTTTATATTTTATGTTTTGATAAGTATGTACTTTTATAATGAGGTAAAGATAGTTGAGCGTAGACATATAATAGGAGAAGATGGTCAGGGCGAAGGGGAGGAGAGTGTGGTCAGCAGAAAAACACAAATAAACAAATGATTATTTATTTTTGCCGACGTTTCGACCCGATTTCCAGGTCTCCATCAGGGAGCTAAAGGCAGAAATTCTGGCTACTCAATGTTTGAGTATAGCCAGAAAATCAGGTCGAAACGTCAGCACAAATAAATGATTATTTGTTTATTTGTGTTTTTTCTGCTGACCGTAACCCCCCAATCATCTTCTCGTATATATACTTTTAGTTTTGAAAACAATACAAAACTCGTGGCTTTTAAAAATCAGTTATATTGGTTTGTATTGTAGTACTACTTGTGAGGTTTTCAGTGGTATAAATTATCGATCAAATATGCCAAGATTATTAATACTTGATATCTCAAAATCATTATGTAAGGTTTCCACCATGCTTCGACATTCTTTCTAAGGTCTCTTCACAATGACTCTTCCCTTAGTCAATATGTCAATGAATTACGCTTCCATTTAGAAATTTTGTGCACTTTTATTCAGATGTTTATAATTCAAAACTGTAGACAGTACTGAAAATTTAAGAATGTGTAGAAGAAATTCAAATGTTTGTAAGGAAAAGTGTTGCAACCTGTTAAAGTGTCTTACTTACACAGGTTATTGAGCCATTAAGTCCGAATGATGGAGGTAAATATCGAAACGTTTAAAAAGTTTATAAATTCTCTGTAACAGAGGTATTTCAATGCGAAAGTTCAGGGAGCATTGTAATTATCAGTCGTAGAGGTTTCTCACATATCTAGGCCCCATGTAACCAGGTTATGCTGTTGGTGCATAGATAAAATTAACCAGTCTGGATAAAATTGTTGCTGCCAAGGCAATATTCAACAATATACTTAATTTATAGCTTTGTAAAATTTCTATAAAAAAGATGATACTTGGAGACCTTGTGGGGACTACAAGCAATTAGGAATTAAATTTTACTATGCCCTACAAGTATCCTCTACCTAATATTCAAGACCACTAGTTTTTTTAGAAAACTAAACAGTCTTTTATACTTTGGACTTAGCTAAAGCTTACCAATAAATTGAGGTTTCCTAAAACTACTGCAAAACAAATTCCAATTTTTTTTTAAACTGCTATTACCTCAATAATCGGCTGATTTTATTTTCCCTACATACCATATAGCCTTCATAACATGGCTCAGACATTCCAAAGACTTATCAACACTAGCTCAGAGTTTTGAACTGCCAATTTATATATTTGAACATTCTAGTTTCCTCATTATTGATGGGAGAAAATGTTAGCAGTCTTTACCAGATATTTTCAGAGACTCCACGAGCATGGTTTAAAATCAAATGTTGCCAAATTCATTATGCCTAAAAGGAAGTGGACTTATCGAACCTTCGGATAATAAAAGGCAGAAGCTTGTTAAAAAAAAAATTAAATCTATTTCAGATTTTCCCAAACCCAAGCTTCTTACCTTAAAAATGGTCAATTTTTAAATACCATTTTTGCTTAATACAACACAAATGCTGGCTTCACTGCTCTTATCTCATGACCTAACTGGCTATAAACATATTAAATGGTCAATATCGATGACAGATGTCCTCTCATGAAAAATTTCATTTTTGCACATTGCTCCTCATTAAATTAATAAATAATTGAAGGTTAATATTGAACAAAATAATGCCAATTTGATCTTTAGATTTTTTTTTTAATTGATTCATTATACTTAGAAAATTTAAATATGTAGGAAGATATATGATTTGGTAATCTAATAATTTTTAGAACTAAATTTTGTTTAACCTTCATTTTAGGATTTAATATTAATTGTCTAATTTAAGTAAGTTATTCAATAATTTGAGGTGTAGATAGTTGACTGTAGATTAATGCTTGAAGAAGTTTGTCGGGGGGTGCGGTCAGCAAAGAACAACATAAATAAACAAAACCATATTTATTTATTTTATGCCGACGTTTCGACCTGAGTTTGTTCTATTCTATTTTTGTTCTATAGCCCTGATGAAGACCTGAAACTCAGGTCGAAACGTCGGCATAAAATAAATAAATATGGTTTTGTTTATTTATGTTGTTCTTTGCTGACCGCACCCCCCGACAAACTTCTTCAAGTATTCAATAATTTCTGTTAGTTTATCTATAGAACATTATTTTATTCAGGAATTGATAAAAGCATTTGAAGATAGAAAAGAAAGATTGATGTCCCTCCAAAATAAAAAAATACCTAAATGTTTATTGAATGAAGAATCATCATTATCGGTGAGTTATTATTCATTAAGATACTTAAAATATGTATGATATTATTGTTGATAAATAAAACTGAGTATATGTTATTTTATTTGTTTTATATTTAAATATAAATAAGGATTATAAAGCTTAATTATTAAATTTTTGTGACAAATATAATTGAAAGATTGTGAGGGGCCTTGTAGTCTTATTTGTTATAAGGATGGTCCCATAGTTGTAGCTATGTTCACTTTTAGAAGAAAGGTTGGTCTAATATTCATAAATAAATTTCAAGTTTGCCTGTAGAATATTAAAAAATATTAACCCTAAAAATTATTAAAGTTTGGAATATTTGACTCTCCTATATCATCAAAGTGCTACTAATTAAATTGAAGTACATCATTTGAATGTTTTAAGTCTGTAAACTTATAATTTGGATTTCCAACTTTTTCCCGTTGTTTATTATCAAATATCAGTAAGAAGGTTAAAAGGACACCTCTAGAGACCATTATTATTGTTTTAGGTAAATTTAACCTTTGCTTACTTTACTTTCTCAAAAGTTAAGCATTTTCCCATCAGGACCTTTCTATAGACAAATTATATACACTATGGCTTAGGGCCTTGTCTAGCTTTCAGTATACTTGTAGTACTTCATCTTCATCCTTATCAAGGTACTAGTGATGCTGCAGCTCACTACTAGAAGGTAGAGCTCAAAGTCCTCTCAGCTAGGAGGTATACTTTCGTTATGGCTGACAAATGCCTCCTACTTGATCCGGTCACCCTTAGGGTGGCCACTGACAACCACTCCACCCCAAATACTATAGGTAATAGAGTACTAAAAACCTTCACAAACAAAAATATAATAAGTCTGACCTATTTATGAAACCTGTAAAAACATTTTTTTTTATCATGACCATGAAGAATCAAAAGAGTCCCTGAAATTTCTATGGAGGAATAATATTTTTAGAGGGAGAAGGGAACTAATGTGTTTTCTAAATAAAATATTTGTTTTGGTACAAGTAGGGAGTGGGGTAGTAAGGTGCTCTGCTGGAACTGCCAGGGCCCTGTTTCATAATAAAGTACAAACTAATACTATTAGTCTTTTCGAATTAACTTAATATAATTACACTGATTTGTACAATGGTAACTTGTACTTAAGTACTTTTTAACTCCTGTAATATCACTTAATAGTCCTCCCTATTATGAAAAAATACAAGTATTAGTGTAATTAACTAGTTGTTTCTAAACTTGTATTTTGAACTAATACTATTAGCTTACATTATGAAACAGAGCTCAGGACTTATGTCTCAAAATGGCTGTACCAAATAATTATTAATTTTATTACTATACCATGAGTCAACTCTGGGTTTGGGAGCCCTCCTGGGGTCTACCCAGCCTCTATAAACTGGGTACCCTTGATTGGGAAAAACTCGGATAGTTGAGCTTCAACTTAATCAAACCATATCCTTGTATAACTTGTTGAGAAAACAGTGCTCCCTTACAAAACACTGTACCCTTGAACCTTCATAGGTTGTAGCGATGCAGATTTGGTATATGCAATTATTGTTTCTTGAGTACTTTTTATTCTGAATGTAATGGAAACAAGAGTAAGATAGAATAACCACCCAAAAAAAATTCAATACTTTATTACAGAAGAAAATTTCCATATTTATATTATTTTAGCACAGTATATTTGCTTGATACTTCTAGTGAGTGGTAGCCAGGAACCACCTGTAGACAGGCAAGTGCTCTTACAGTGCAGGGTAATACAAGCCGGACTAACTTAATCCAGATTTTTTTAGAGGTAAGAGGTATTACTCCTCTATCCCTCCTCCTTGGGGCTGGTCTAAGGTAGGTGTATCAAGGGATCACCTCCTTATGGGTGAGTTATAGATTTGCTTTCAAGAAATATTGAAAAACTTGCTTTACTTACCATCCACATTTCCCCACTAAAAAAATTAATCGCTTTGTACTTTGATTATCCAATATTAGATTTGGTCTCTGAAATATTCTTCATGTCTGTTCAAGTTTTTACAATTGTTTATTTCAAAGTTTTGATAGTTTCATAATAATTTGTATTTTCATTCATTGATTTATTGATTATGAATTTTAAAAGTTTAGAATCAAGACCATATTATTAAAGAAATTACAAATCTGGACATTTCGTTGCGTGATAAAACTTGGATTGATGCTCATAAAACTAAAGAAAACGTTAATGTAAGTAGTGATGGTAAGAAGGTATTATTATAGTTTATAGCTTAATTTGTTTAGATAATATTCTATATCTTTAAGATTGATCTTATGAAACTTATCTTTACTATAGAAATTATCATTTGATATTAATTTTTAAAAAGCACTGGAATTGGGATGAAATGATTATTATATTGAGGATTTATCGCTGTTTTTGAGTTTTATAGATTAAAAGGTGGTTAAGAAAATAGACTAAAATATGATTGAATTTTTTTTCAATTTGTTTCACAATTTCAAAATTATAAGCTCCAAATATTGTGATGTATTTATTGTTTAAAAAACAGAGGGTATGTTTTTCCTTTTCATAACCTGTTCATAAAATTTCTTTGATGGTAGATACATCCAAATAATATTGATTAACCTAGTAGTTGTAATTAATGATATTGATTAATCTTCTTAAGGTAGATGGCTTATAAAGAAAGCATATGGTACCTGTCTATAAATCGACAAAAAGGAACTTTGAAATTTGATTTTATATTAAGATTATCATGTTGTTATCTTAATATGTCTTACTGACATTGTTATGATGTTATCAAATATTATCTCATACTAAAACCATTTTGGAGATGGAAAAGGCCAAAAGAAAGATTTACAATACAATAATGGCTGATTCTTTAAAGAATAAAATGAAATATCTTGTTTTTGTTTTTTATGTTTTTTAATTATAGTTGGAAAAACCTCTTTATACTTTTTCGTTTTTAGATGAGTAGGAGGCTTAAATGAAGTAATTAATTTGTATAAAATACTAGCTATCTAATAAGAGAAAAATGCTGCCTCCTGCTTCTCATTTATTGAATTAGTGAGATTATTTTGGTGAAGAATAGCATGAATGTTTTTTTAAATTTCTGAATTATTTTCTGTATTAGTGAAGAGGACTCCTATTTTTAGATGTATACAGTAGAACCTAAATACAATGAATTCCTCCAATAAATCCCCTTCAACTATCCATGGAATTCAATGAAAAATAGAGCTATGGAGAAAAATAGATTTTATGTAATGTACATGGAGTCTTTAAACCATCCTCAAAATACTGAATTTTAAATTTTCTCTCGAAAATATAGTTTACATTTATACAATTAATTTTTGCTATGGTAATCTCTATATAGTGAAATGGAACTCAATATACCTGACACATTTTTTACATATCCATCTGAGTATAACAAATGAATGTGTCATAACATGAATCTTTGTAAGCCCTTCTCCAACCCTCCTCTCACTCCTTCCCATTTTAATGATGTTCAGTTCCATAAACTTTTTTTTTAGAAGTCAATAAATAAGTGTCTAAAGCCTGATATAAGAATTTTTTTCTAAAGCTTTTGAGATTCTTCATACTGAGGTTCTACTGTTGTACGAACTATTCTTTGTTGCACCATCAATGCATTGATAATGATAAGAATAATCTCAATAACTTTTATGTATTAATTTTTATCCATAGCCTTTTTTTGAACCCCTGATGGTCAATAATACTTTCACTGAAGAAACTTCATCTTTTGCTAACTCAACATTTTTAAAAAAAGAATTAGTGAATGTGACACCTAAGCCTCGAAGAGACCTTGAAGTATCTGTTAACTTCGTAGCCAATGAAGAGTTCTCTCAGATTCCAGGGTCAGTATTCAGAAATTAATGTGAATTGAGAAATTTGTTTTTTAAGACTAATTTATTGTATCTGTGATACCAGGTATGTCTGAAAAAAATCAACAATACGATTTTTTTGTACAATTATAAATGAAAAAAAAAATTATGGCAGCCTTGGGACTGGCTGACGGAAATGAGATAATGTATTAAAATTTTATTAATAATGGTCATGCATTCCCTGTTATAGCCTAAGCCAGAGAAAATATTAGTTCCAGAATAAGTAGAATAGAACAGCCATGTCCTGCTAGAGTAGACCTACCTTTCTCCACTCTACCACTTCCATTTCACCCTCTCGTCACGAAATCAATTCACTCCAATCTAATTTTTTTTTCTTCTAAAGCTAAATGTCAGTAAGAAGTTTCACTTCAAAAATCAGTGCACCATTTTAGAGATATCTATGATTTTTAGTTTATAATTTTTTTTTATTTTGAGATCTCTTGCAAGATGTCTTTAGAGCAGTGGTTCCCAACCAATAGAAATCTGTGGACCACTAAGCCGGATATTGAACCTGAAATGTTCAAGAAAATTGAAAATTGGAAATGTGTGGCCCGCCTTGATTCAAAGGAGGGCTCTATCCAATATTGGATAGAGCCTAGGTTTCTTAAAAGTGCATTTTTAATCACTTTTATTTTGCATTTGCCTATTAAAATCTTTTAGCTAACAACCAAACATAAGAAAAGATAATTAATATAATAGTTTTAACTTTCAATATTCACACAAATTTGTAATCTCGTGCCATCCCAAGGCTCTCAGACAATTGGTTGAAAACCATAGCTATAGAATGATGTGTTGATTTTTTAAAAGGTGTAAAGATTTTTTTCAGACTTTAAGGTATAGCAGCTTAAGTGATAAGTTTTTTTTAATTGTTTTTTGTTTTCTCAAGAGTATATTTTAATTGTATTTAATGTATATGATGATTAATAAGTGAAAATTTGAATTTATTTGAGTGTTAGTTATTTATTTGTCAAGAGATTAATCATCAAAAGTTATGATATTTTACTTAATTCCTATCTATTATTCTATGATTTCTTATTTTATTATTTACTCTTTTCAGTTACATGAGGGGTCGAGTTACCATGGATAATATCAATGAATTCATTAATATTTTTAACGTAACACTTACAAAAAAATATGAGTTGTTAAAGAAGGCTAAAAAAAACAAGAGTAAATCTGAGTTAGAACAGTGTTTGCTGTGGAAAGAACAAGAAGTTGGGGAATTGAAAGGTAATATATATATATATATATATATATTGTAATAATCATAAATTTATTTAAAATGATATAAAAAGAATTTTATTAGTTTTAACTAATTTCATATATAAAGAATAGCTTGGGTTCAAATATTACACAATCTTCCTTTGATGATATATGACTGTTGACATCCTCTTGTTCTTGACGCTATTCAACTCCTAACAAATGGCTTCCAGTCCTTCCCGCTTCTAGCCGAACGGACGTCTTCTCCCCAAGCCAGCAAAATCAAGAGTACCCGTTTCCTCTCTTCTATCTTCAAATTTCACTGTTCAATCCAAAAACAATCGATTGTAGTACAATCACTCTGCTTTATTTGCTATGATTTATGATGTAAATAGTTTATTGATAATTTTTATGTTCTTCTATTTCTTCTTTGATTATTCTTTTTCTGTAATTATTGTATAGAAACAACAAAAGTTGAAAAATTCCAATCTATCTCAACACAAACAATTCAACGAACACTTCAGAAGAACGTGCACTGCCATCTTTCTTGTTTTGAACGGCGTATTTATTTTGGACAATGAAAACTGGTTAGCTTGCTTTTTGATTTAAAATAACAAATAAATAATACTGAAACGATATACATAAAATAAAAACATAACTAAAATTATCTATAAGTATCAACTATTTATTTAAAAAAGAGGATATTACAATATACATATATTGTAATAATTTTTAATTCATTAAAAATAAAATAAAGATAATTTGGGTTCAAATTAAGAACTTTAATACTAAATAGATAATTGAATTTTATTATATAAAAAGACTCTTAATCTCAGGGCGTGTTGTTGCTAGGCAATCAGAATACAGACACACAATAATTTCTCTTAATTAAATTAATATCTATTTTATACATGAATCTATTTTTATGTATAGCAAAACTAACCAAGTTCACAATCTTCTTTTGATGATCCTTGGTATCTTCTTTTTTCTATTGTTCTGTCCTATCGTCCAAAATGGCTTCCTACTCTTG